>NC_073387.1:16454563-16457063 GCF_028641065.1 Leucoraja erinaceus | reverse complement strand
CTCATCAAGACCCTGTACAACTGCATTAGAATCTCCCTGCTCCTATACTCAAATCCTTTTGCTATGAATGCTAACATACCATTCGCTTTCTTCACTGCCTGCTGCACCTGCATGCCTACTTTTAATGACTGGTGTACCATAACACACAGGTCTCGTTGCATCTCCCTTTTTCCAAATCGGCCACCATTCAGATAATAGTCTACTTTCCTGTTTTTGCCAAAAAAGTGGTTAACCTCACATTTATGCACATTATACTGCATCTGCCATGCATTTTCCCACTTACCCAGCCTATCCAAGTCCCCTAGCAGCCTCCTAGCATCCTTCTCACAGCTAACACTGCCCCCCAGCTTCGTGTCATCCGCAAACTTGGAGATGTTGCATTCAATTCCCTCGTCCAAATCATTAATATATATTGTAAATAGCTGGGGTCCCAGCACTGAGCCTTGCGGTACCCCACTAGTCACTGCCTGCCATTGTGAAAAGGACCCGTTTACTCCGACTCATTGCTTCCAGTCTGCCATCTCTATCCACATCAATACTGAACCCCCAATACCGTGTGCTTTAAGTGTGTATACTAATCTCTTATGTGGGACCTTCGCGAAAGACTTCTGAAAGTCCAGATATAACACATCCACTGGTTCTCCCTTATCCACTCTACTAGTTACATCCTCAAAAAATTCTATAAGATTCGTCAGACATGATTTACTTTTCATAAATCCATGCTGATTTGTCCAATGATTTCACCACTTTCCAAATGTGTTCCTTATCCCATCTTTAATAACTGATTCTAGCAGTTTCCCCACCACCGATGTTAGACTAACTGGTCTGTAATTCCCCATTTTCTCTCTCCCTTCCTTTTTAAAAAGTGGGGTTATATTAACTACCTTCCAATCCTCAGGAACTACTCCAGAATCTAAAGAGTTTTGAAAAATGATCACTAATGCACCCACCATTTCTGGGGCTACTTCCTTAAGTACACTGGGAGGCAGCCTATCTGGCCCTGTGGATTTATCGGCCTTTAATCCATTCAATTTACCCAACACCACTTCCCGGCTAACCTGGACTTCACTCAATTCCTCCAACTCCTTTGACCCGCGGTCCCCTGCTATTTCCGGCAAATTATTTATGTCTTCCTTAATGAGGACAGAACCAAAGTAGTTATTCAATTGGTCTGCCATGTCCTTGTTCCCCATGATCAATTCACCTGTTTCTGACTGCAAGGGACCTACATTTGTTTTAACTAAACTTTTTCTCTTCACATATCTATAAAAACTTTTGCAGTCAGTTTTTATGTTCCCTGCCAGTATTCTTTCATAATCTATTTTCCCTTTCCTAATTAAGCCCTTTGTACTCCTCTGCTGGACTCTGAATTTCTCCCAATCCTCTGGTTGGCTGCTTTTTCTGGCTAATTTGTATACTTCATCTTTTGTTTTGATACTATCGCTGATTTCCCTTGTTATCCACGGATGCACTACCTTCTCTGATTTAATATTTTGCCAAACTGGGATGAACAATTGATGTAGCTCATCCATGCAGTCTTTAAATGCCTTCCATTGCATATCCACCGTCAACCCGTTAAGAATCAATTGCCAGTCTATCTTGGCCAATTCACGTCTCATACCTTCAAAGTTACATGTCTTTAAGTTCAGGACCCTTGTTTCTGAATTAACAATGTCACTCTCCATCCTAATGAAGAACTCAACCATATTATGGTCACTCTTGCCAAAGGGGCTACGCACAACAAGACTGCTAACTAACCCTTCCTCATAACTCAATACCCAGTCTAGAATAGCCTGCTCTCTCGTTGGTTCCTCTAGATGTTTGATTAGAAAACTATCCCGCATACATTCCAAGAAATCCTCTTCGTCAGCACTCTTGCCAATTTGATTCACCCAATCTATATGTAGATTGAAGTCACCCATTATAACTGTTTTACCTTTGTTGCACGCATTTCTAATTTCCTGTTTGATGCCATCGCCAACTCCATTACTACTATTAGGTGGCCTGTACACAAGTCCCACTAGCGCCTCCTTACTCGAGACCGTGGCTTCCAGAGCCGACAAGGCCGCGCCAAATGGAACTCAACTGGCAATCTCATCGAGAGATTCCAGGCTCCCGATGGAAAGTTCAGCGCTGCCGCCCGCAGTCGCTCCACAGACTCGCAGCTCCGAAACGGACCCAGCTCACCGCAGTTCCAGCTCAGCGACCCAGGCAAGGCACCGCCCGCCCCGCAATGGCGCTCCAGCGCTGCACCGCCGTCCTCAGACCCGCAGCTCCGCCGATGCCGGTGCCGGTGCCGTCGATGCCGCCGCGGCCGATGCCGGTGACGATGCCGCCGCCGCCGATGCCGAGGTTCTGGGCGGTCCCCTCAGGAACGCCGCTCCAGGCCCACTGTTAGGCCGCGAGGACGGGTCGAGAGTGCAGCGTGGAGAAAAGCTGCATACATAAAAAAAGCTAGAACTCCTAAAACAAAACACTAAACTAACTAAAAATAAGGACA
>NC_073387.1:16182063-16439563 GCF_028641065.1 Leucoraja erinaceus | reverse complement strand
ATATTTTTAAAATAACTTTAATGCTCACACCAATACAACACTGCAACTATTTCTGGTGAGATAGGGTCACAAACAGCAACATGAAGGCCAGCAATTGCACTTAAAGAGATAAATAGATGTTTTATTATTGTTGGTGTTTAATTTATATTCTATTCAAGGCTTTTGCTTGGATGGAAACCAAGCTGCTCTTGCTGAATATCATAATTTTGGAATAACGCCTGATTTGATTTGTTATTTTAAAAGAACAGATGGTGTCTTTTGAACCTGGATCAACCTGGTCACTAATTTAAATTGCTAATGTCCAGATCGATGTAAATAACAGGTGTTTTCCACTTTTAGAAGGAGATAGGGGTGTTCCTATTGTTAATTACTGATCACAATATTTATTTGACCTTGACTAAATACTTGTTCATGGTGTATTCACCTCAGTAACAGCATTGTAATTTAGCAGAAGATTGAGTCTTTGGAATCCAGTCAGATTCCACAGATGCCTATTGGACTCACTCCACCTTGGCCACACTCTCATTTTGCTCCTGCTGTCGGGAAGCAGGTATGGGAGTCTGATAACCGTGATCTCCCGTTTCAGGGTCAGCTTCTTTCAAACAATCATTAGGCTCTTGAACACTACAAACACCAACTGAACTATGAACGGTGAACTGTCTTTGTTGCACTAGGGACTTCAGTCTTTTTTTTTTTTGCACTAATATTGTTTTATTTTGATTTATTTAACGTTTTTTTGCTCTTTATTTTGTTATCTATAGTTACATACCTGAAATGCTGCTGCAAGTAGAAATTCTATTGTTCCGTTTTCAGTACAAATGGCAGGGACAGCAGAATGGCGCAGCTCTAGAGTTGCTGCCTTTCAGCGCCAGAGACCCAGGTGCGATCCTGACTATGGGTGCTGTCTGTATGGAGTCTGTATGTTCTCCCTGTGACCACATTGATTTTCTCTTTATGCTCCAGATTCCTATTACACTCCAAGGATATATATGTTTGTATGTCAATTGGCTTCTGTAAAGTGTCCCCAGTGTGTGGGATTTCCACGCCGTATCTCAAAACTAAGCGAAAAGACAATTAAATACAGACTTGATACTTGATTCTTTATTTGTAAGTTGGAGATGATCATTGGATGTAAGAATTTTGAGTGTGCTGTGGCTAATCAAATCCCAATCTGTCTTTGCCTGTTGTCATTCCTAAAGAGCGCTTATCAAAGTCATTCTGGACAGCATCATGGTTCGGATAGTAAATCTGCTGCCTCACAGTGCCAACAGTTTAGTTTAGTTTGGAGATATAGCGCGGAAACAAGCCCTTCGACCCTCAGAGTCTGGTCCAACCAGCGATTCCCACACGTTTCCACTATCCTACAGACCCTAGAGACAATTTAGCCTACAAACCTGTACGTTTTTGAAGTGTTGGAGGAAACTCGAGTTCCCAGTTCACGGGGAGAATGTACAAACAATCAGGGTTCAATCCTGATTTCTGGAACTCTCCGTCTTGAGTTTGCACATTGTCCCTGCAAGTTTACCCCGATTCACTAGTTTCCTCCCACATCCCAAAAACCTCTGTGTTGGTACGTTAGTTGGTCATTTTACATTGCACTTGGCATGCAGGTAAGTGGGAGAATCTCGGAAATTGGATGGGAATGCAGGGAGACAGGCTACAGGGATGATAAGTGGAGGAATGAAATTGCTCTACTGAGCCAGCATAAATGCAATGAGCTGAACAGAAGCCCTCATTGTTCTAAGTAATCATAGAAATAACGATATCCGAGTCAATCACGGTGAAGTTAATCATTTCAGCACCATCCTTCTCGAACTATCTTGAAACTGGAACATAGATGACCACGATGATCAACATCGGGGGGGGGGGGGGGGGGGGGGTTTGAGTAGAGTGTGGGAGGGGTGTCCGGGGGGGGGGGGGGGGGTAGTGTAGTGACAGCCGTCAGGAAGAAGCTGTTCCAGGACCTGCTGGTTCGGCAACGGAGAGACCTGTAGCGCCTCCCAGATGGTAGGAGGGTAAACAGTCCATGGTTGGGGTGAGAGCAGTCCTTGGCGATGCTGAGCACCCTCCGCAGACAACGTTTGCTTTGGACAGACTCAATGGAGGGGAGCGAGGAACCAGTGATGCATTGGGCAATTTTCACCACCCTCTGCAATGCTTTCCGGTCGGAGACAGAGCAGTTGCCATACCATACTGTGATGCAGTTGGTAAGGATGCTCTCGATGGTGCAGCGATAGAAGTTCACCAGGATCTGAGGAGACAGATGGACCTTCTTCAGTCTCCTCAGGAAGAAGAGACGCTGGTGAGCCTTCTTGATCAGAGTTGAGGTATTGTGGGTCCAAGAGAGGTCATCGGAGATGTTAACACCCAGGAACCTGAAGCTAGAAACACGTTCCACCTCCGTCCCGTTAATGTGGATGGGGGTGTGCGTGCCGCCCCTGGACTTCCTGAAGTCTACAATGAGCTCCTTGGTCTTCTTGGAGTTAAGGGCCAGGTTGTTGTCAGCGCACCATGCTGCTAAGTGCTAGACCTCCTCCCTGTAGGCCAACTCATCGTTGTTGCTGATGAGGCCAATCACCGTTGTATCATCTGCATACTTGATGATGGTGTTAGTACCATGTACAGGTGTGCAGTCATAGGTGAAGAGGGAGTAGAGGAGGGGGCTCAGCACACAGCCCTGTGGAACGCCAGTGTTCAGGGTGAGGGTTGAAGAGGTGTGCTTGTCTAACCTAACATACTGTGGTCTGTTGGTTAGAAAGTCCAGTATCCAGTTGCAGTGGGAGGGGTCGATGCCCAGGTTACTGAGTTTGGTGATCAGTTTAGATGGTATAATGGTGTTGAATGCTGAGCTGCAATCGATGAACAGCATTCTTACATAAGTGTCTCTGTTGTCTCTGTTGTCGAGGTGGGAGAGGGCGGAGTGAAGAGCCATTGAGATGGCATCCTCCGTACTCCTGTTCTTGCGGTAGGCAAACTGATAGGGATCCAGTGTGGGGGGTAGGCAGCTTTTGAGGTGTGCCAGGACCAGCCTCTCGAAGTATTTGGTTAATTAGTTCACAGATACAGTACGGGAGCAGGCCCTTCAGCCCACCGAGTCCTTGCTTACCATGGATCGCCCATACACTAGTTCTTTGTTATCCCACTATCCCATCCTACACACTAAAGGCAATTTTACAGAAACCAATTAACCTACAAACCTGCCCATGTCTGGAATGTGGAAGGAAATCGGAGCACCCGAAGAAAACCCAAACGGTCACAGTGAGAACGCATAGACACAGCAGAAACAGCATCCAGAGTCAGGATTGAGCCGGGTCTCTGACACTGTGAGGCAGCAGCTCTACCACTGAAGAAGGGTTTTGGCCCGAAACTTTGCCTATTTCCTTCGCTCCATAGATGCTGCTGCACCCGCTGAGTTTCTCCAGCATTTTTGTTTACCTTCGATTTTCCAGCATCTGCAGTTCCTTCTTAAACAGCTCTAACACTGTGCTGCTAATTTACTTCCCTGCATGTTATCACGTCCCCCAAAGGATTTATCTTTTTTTCCCCCTTCCATCCAGTATTTGGATTAAAATTAGTCAAGAATCAAGAGTCCAGAATGCTTAATTTTCATATGTATTAACTATGGATCTTACTTATTGCAGTTTTACAGGCCTGTTCAAGCAAAATAGGCAAATAAATATAAAATAATCATCAATACAATAAATTAATAATCAGTAATATTAGGTGACCAGATTTTAATAGTACAAAAATTAAAAAAAATTTGAATGAGTCAGGTGTTGGCTTGGAATGAGTTGTGGTTGTGTTGGAAGTGGGGGAAGCACACAGGTCCATTCAATGGAGACACAAGCAACTGCAGATGCAGGTTTACAAAAGAAGACACAAAATGCTGGAGTAACTCAGTGGGTCAGGGAGCATCTCCAGAGAACATGATGTTGTGGGTCAGGACTGATGGATTATAGGCATGGATTCAAATGACTTTCTTCGTTCCAGTGAAACCTTCTGCATATTTTGAAACCAATTTATAATTCATGTATGTTGCTTCAACAGGTTGTCTCGATGGGCTGGAGGGAACACTGGGGATATCACCTGCTCTTCATTCTTAGTAACCTTGCCATGTGGGCTTACTATTTGAATGCTTCACTCTCAGATCCAGGCAACCTGGTACGATACACAGAGCAGTACGACCGTGCCGTGAGACAGGTGAGAAAACTTTTGCAGCCAACATCAGCAAAGGCAGAACGTCTATGACATGATTCGCAAGTTTGCAGATGACACCAAAGTGGGTGGGACTGTAGATAGTGAAGATGGTTGTCTAAAATTGCAGCAGGATCTTGATCGGTTGAGCAGGTGAGCTGAGGAATGGTTGAGGAATGGAATTTAATTCAGAGAAATGTGAGGTGTTGCATTTTGAGAGGTCTAACATGGGTAAGACATAGACAGTGAATGGCAGGGCTCTAGGGAGGGTTGTAGAGCAGAGGGATCTAGAAGTGCAGGTACATAGTTCCGTGAAAGTGGCACCACAGGGAGATAGGGTAGTCAAAAAGGCTTTTTGCACATTGGCCTACATGTCATAGTATTGAGAATAGAAGTTAGGAGGTCATGCTGCAGTTGTATAAGACATTTGGCAAGGCCACATTTTGAGTATTGTGTTCAGTTTCGGTCTATCTCCTGTACTTTTCTATGTTCCATGATCCATGTGGGAGTGGTATGTGGGTCGGTCATCGTGGGATGAAGTGCAATATGAACCAGTGCCTTTAGGGGAGCAGGCTTCAGTGAATGAGGTTCTAATCCTGCCAGTGCATTGTTCAGTGAGGCCACTTTATACTGCTCCTCTTTCAGATCATTAAGAGAAAGCGAGAGTCAGACCGACTGTTGGCAAAAACTCTTTGCCACACTTGTCAGCTCACCCGACCCCTGCGAGCTCAACACTGCTGTGTTACAAAACGTTGTGTGGCGCACTTTGATCACTACTGCTCTTTTATTTATAACGCCGTTGGCTACAAAAACAGGTTAGTACCAGTTTTAGAAATCTATTGCTACTCCTTTTACACACATTACTGGAATTTATGTGGCACTAATTGTTATTCCTTTTATCGTATATCTCTACACTGCGCATGGCTTGATTGTAATCTTGTATAGTCTTTTCTCTGACAGGATAGCAGGCAACAAAAAAGCTTTTCACTGTAGATTAGTTTAGTTCAGAGATACAGTGTGGAAACAGGCCTTTGGCGCCAGCTATCTCCCCACATTAACACTATCTCACACATACAAGGGACAACTTGCACACTTATACCAGTCAATGAACCCCCAAACCTGTACGTCTTTGGAGTGTGGGAGGAAACCGAAGGTCTCGCAGAAAACCCACGTGGTCATGGGGAGAATGTACAAACTCAGTACAAAATGCACTCATAGTCGGGATCGAACCCGGTTCTCAGGCGCTGCATGTGCTGTAATGAACATGTGATAATAAACTAAACTATACTAAAATAAAATAAATTAAAATAAAATAAACTAAACAACTAAATCATTGTACAGACGGCTAAGGCGGCCAAGTCAATGGATATTTTGAAGGCGGAGATTGACAGATTAATAAGGGTGTCAGCGGTTACGGGGAGAAGGCAGGAGAATGGGTCAGGAGGGGAAAAGATAGATCAGCCATGATTAAATGGCCGAGTAGACTTGATGGGCCAAATGGCCTAATTCTGCTCCTCGAACGTATGAAGTTATGAATTTTATAAACTAAACTAAACTAAACATACAGACATACAAATTAGTAGCAGGAGAAAATGTTGCAGATTCTGAAACCATCTTCACCATTTGATAAGACTATAACTCATGTAATTGCACCTTCAACGTGTTTCCACCTGCACTTGGTAACCTCTCATCCTCTTGTTAAGCAAGTATCATCCACCTCCTTTTTAAGAATATCCAAGTACATTTTTACCACCACCCATTGAGCCAATGTGTTTGAAAGATTCACTAAATTCTGGGATGAAAAAAAAAAACTTTCATCTTTGTTTTAAATGGGCAAATGGTTCATCAACAACTTATTACTAGCACAACCTTCCCCTCGTCCCATCAGAGGTGTTTCTACTTCACCCGAAACTGCTTTCTCTATGTTCACAGTTCTAAAAAAGATGAATAGACCTGAAAAATTAATTCAGCACCTCCATCTTCAATGGCTGCCTGACCAGCTGTGTGTTTCTGTTGTTGCACCTACTCCCAGCTTCCTGTTAGCCAGACAATCTTCTATGCTCATCAGTATTTTACATGATAATGTAATGGAGGCATACAGCATTGGAACAGGTCCTTCAGCCTAACTTGTCCATGCCTACCTTCAAAGCTAGTCCCACTTGCTCATGTTAGACCCATGTCCTTCAAAATCTTTCTACAGTGGCAAAGTGGTGGAGTTACCCTTACAGCGCCAGAGACCCGGGTTCAATCCTAAGGGGACTATCTGTAAGAAGTTTATACATTCTCCCTGTGGCCACGTGGGTTTTATCTGGGTGCTCTAGTTTCACCCTACTTTTCAAAGACGTGCAAGTTTGTAGGTTAATTGGCTTCAGTAAATTATCCCTAGTAAGTATGATTGAACTAGTGTATGGCTGTTCTCTGTGGGGCCGAAGAGCATGTTCCCACACTGTATCTTTAAACTAAACTAAACTAAACTAAACTAAACCCATGTACTAATCCTTCAACACCTTTCCTACACATATCTTAGAGAGTGCTACAGTTAATAATGTACTTCTGAAAGTTAACTACAGTTCTAATGAAGGAACATACAGAAAGATCCCACATGTGAAGATGTCCAAATGTATTTTAAAAGCTTTCAATGTACCTGCTTCAGCCATTTCCACTCGCTGTTTGTTCATAAATGTACCATTCTTTGCCCCTCAATTTCCTATTAAATCCTTCCCTTTTATCACCTTAAACCTGTCTTCTAGTTCTTGATTACTCAATCCAGGGAAAAAGACTGTGTGCCTTCATCCTATCTTTGCCCCTCATAATTTTATACACCTCCATAAGATCCTCTTTGGTGATCATCTCCTATGCTTCAAGGAATAAAGTCCTAGTTTGTCCAACATCTCCTTATAACTCATTTCTTCAAGTCATGCGTTTTCATTTTCCATGATGACCTTGATGCAGCAGCTTTTAAAATTAAGGAAACCTTGGCCAAGATAGACTTTACTTTTAGACAATATAGATATAGCACGTAAACAGTCTCTTTGATCCACTGAGTCAATGCCAACCAGCGATCACCCCGTACACTAATACTATCTTATACACTAAGGACAATTTATAATTTTACCGAACACAATTAATCTAGAAAACTGTACATCTTTGGAGTGTGGGAGGAAACTGGAAAAAACCCACGCAAGTCACAGGGAGAACATACAAGATTCCCAAGAGTAGCAATGATTCCATTTGTTGAGGGCATGATTGGTCCGATTGATAAAATATAATCACTTTGCTTTCGACCCTTCACTTTAGAACTGTGTTCTTCATCTTTCTGGTCCTCCTTGCACTTAATTGCTGGATGGCAACATTTATTGGAGCAGCATGGCTTCACAAGTTTGGATTCCACCTGCCAATGATGCTTGCTTTTCTCATTCTGCTGGCCAGCGCGGTTGTTGTGTCTCTGCGAGTATGCTTCACGGTGAGTTAAATGTAGAGACAAACTTAATTTAGAACATAGAACATGAGGGCAGCACAGTAGTGCACAGTAGTGTTGCTGACTTTCTATACGGAGTTTGTACTTTCTCTGCATGGGCTTTCTCCAGGTGCTCCGGTTTCCTCCCACATTCTGAAGACATACAGGTTTGTAGGTTAATTGGCTTTGGTAAGTTGTAAAATTGTCCTTACTGTGTGTAGGTTAGTGTGCGGGGTGATCACTTCTTGCCGTGCACTTGATGGGCTAAAGGACCTGTTTCCGCACCTGATCACCAAAGTCTAAAGTCTAACCACACAACCACACACAAAAGGAGCCAGCCCTGTGCTGAGCATGATATCAAGACCAGCTCTTATGTGCCTGCAGAAAATCCATACCCCTCCATTCCCTGCATATCCAAGTGCTTATCCAGAAGTCTCTTGATTTGTGTCTGTCTCATACCCTTTATATTCTAAGAACATGTACCAAGATCAAAAACCCACCCTGGCCATTCAAAATCATTCTTCAAGATCATGTCCTTCAACAAGGCCTAAGGGAAGCTAGAGGGACAGCAGATCATCTTTGCCCTGGGCACCATTCAGCCTTGCAGACACAAGTTGGATTTAAGATAGACAAAAATGCTGGAGACTCTCAGCGGGTGAGGCAGCATCTATGGAGAGAAGGAATAGGTGACGTTTCGGGTCGAGAGCCTTCTTCAGACTGAAGAAGTCTGAAGTCAGAGTCTGAAGAAGTGGCTCGTCACCTATTCTTTTGCTCCATAGATGCTGTCTCACCCGCTGAGTTTCTCCAGCATTTTTGTCTACCTTCGATTATTCCAGCATCTGCAGTTCCTTCTTAAACAGTAGGAATTTAATTTCTCTGTATTGGAAACAGCCATTTTGTAAGTCATCCATCTGTGATATTGGCTCAGTTCTTTCACCTTTAGCACAAACTGACCTGTTGGTTGTGGTTCCACGGCCCCTCTATTTACAAGACATTACACTTTTGTTTAGTTTACATTAATTTAGAGATACAGCATGTTAACAGGCCCTTTGGCCCACTGAGTCTGCACCAAACAGCAATCACCCGTACACTAGTACTATCCTACACACTAGGGACAACTTACAGAAGATAATTAAACTACAAACCTGCATGCCATTAGAATGTGAGAAAAAACAGGAGCCCCCAGAGAAAACCCATGCGGTCACATGGAGAACGTACAAACTCCATAAAGATAGCACACATGGTCATAATCAAACCCTGGTCACTAGAGCCTTAATGCAACAACTCTATTGCTGCGCCACTGTGCTGACCCTTTGGTATTATCACGCAAAAGCCACAAAAAGGTATGAAAACTCCAATTCACTCTATTTAGATTAAGAATAGCACAAGGTCGTACAATTCTTTATGTCCAATGGATGTACATCACTCGTAAGCTGGGTTTCGTGTTATTTATAATAAATGTGCAGATTGAACATATACCTTAGAACGTGGAACAATCCAGCACAGAAACAGGCCCTTCGGCCCACAATGTCTGTGCCGATAATGCCAAGCTAAAGTAAGTTCATAACATGAGACATAGGAGTAGGATTTGCCCATTCAGCCCATCAGGTTTACTCCACCATGGCTGATATATTTTTCCTTCACTAACCCATATTCCTGCCATCGCCCCGTATCCTTGGAGGCTCTTACTAATCAAGAACCTATTAATCTCCACTTTACAAATCTCCAACGTGTTGGCATCCATTTGCTGTCTGTGCAATAAATTTCACAGATTCACCAAAATAAATTTCTCCTCATCTCCATTCTAAAGTTATGTCCTTTTATTCTGAGGCTGTGCCCTCTGGTCCAAGATTCTACCACTACTGGAAACATCCTCTCCATATCAACTCCATCTAGAGCTAAACTAATCTCATCTGGCTGCACATGGTCCATATCCTTCCATTCCCTGCATATCATGAGCCTTTCTAAAAACCTCTAACATTCACTATCGTATTTGCCCCCACCACCACCCCTGGCACCACATTTCAGGCACCTCCATCCTCTGTGTAAAATAACTTGCCTGTACATCTCCTTCAAACATTGCCCTCACACCTGAAAGCTATGCCCTCTTGTTGACTATCCCAACGTTTAAGAAACAGTTAGACAGGTACATGGATAAGACAGGTTTGGAGGAAAATGGACCAAGTGCAGGCAGGTGGGACTAGTGTAGCTGGGACATGTTGGCCGGTGTGGGCAAATTGGGCCAAAGGGCCTGTTTCCACACTGTATCATTCTATGACTCTATCTCTAGTCTTTGACAATTCCACCATAGAAAAAAGATTATGTCTATCCTATCTATATCGGTCATAATTTAAATACTTATGTCAGGACTCCCCTCAACCTACTGTATTCCAGTAAAGACATTCCAATTTTGTCCAACCTCTCCTTGCAGCCAATATTTCCTAATCCAGACCACATTCTAGCAAAACTGCCATTTTAGTATTGTTATACTGATATCACAAGAGCATTGTTCTCCTGTTGAAGTCTCAGATTTGAATGATTAAGGTGACAAATAATGAAAGGCTTGAATAGAGTCGATGTGGAGAGAATGTTTCCACTAGCGGGAGAGTCTAGGACAAGAGGGCACAGCCTCAGAATAAAAGGACATATCATTAGAAAATAGATGAGGGTGGCACAGTGGTAGAGTAGACTTGCTAGAGACCCGGTTTCGACCCTGACTATGGGAGCTGTCTGTACAGTTTTCTCTGGGTGCTCCTGCTTCCTCCCACGTTCCAAAAACCTGCAGGCCTGTAAGCTAATTGGCTTCTGTAAATTGTCCCTAGTGTGTAGGATAGTGCTAGTGTGCGGGGTGATCACTGGTCGGTGTAGACTTACTAGGCCAAAGGGCATGTTTTCATACAGTATCTCCAAAAAAGGGGGAATTTCTTTAATCAGTGGGTGGTGAATCCATTGAATTCATTGCCACAGGTAGCAGTGGAAGCCAGGTCTTTGGGTATTTTTAAAGCAGAGATTGATAGATTCTTGATCAGTAAGGGTGTCAAAGGATAAGGGGAGAAGGCAGGAGAATGAGGTTGTGAAGGAAAGATACATCAGCCATGATTGAATGGAGGAGTGGTCTCGATGGGCCGAATGGTCTAATTCCGCTCTCATGATTTATGGTCTTATGAATGAATGGGTGGCTGTTGATTCTTTGTTCTAGTTGACCCTGGCAATGATGAACCTGACAGCTTACGAGGTACGGCACTGTCGTGAACTAGACTACCTGCAGAGAAGGTGCGGCAAGATCTACAATCCTTTCCACCAAGACGTGAAGCTCAGTCTATTGGAGTTCTTCCACATCATTGACCCACTGAGTGACGGAGAGGTCCAGAAACACTTACAACAGCAACTGGTGTGACTGCTGAGATGTCAGTCCTTTTGTTCTCTAAAATGTACTGTTCGGTACATTAAACCTTTCACATACCTGGTCTTTGACACATTCATTTCTGCACACAAAAGGGTGGTGCGTGCATGGAACGAGCTGCCAGAGGAGGTAGTTGAGGCAGGTACTATCGCAAAGTTTAAGAAACAATTAGACAGGTACATGGATAGGACTGGTTTGGAGGCATATGTTTCAGATCCAAGCCGGTGAGACGAGTGTAGATGGGACATGTGGGCAAGTTGGACCAAAGAGCTGTTTTCATGCTGCATGACCCTGCATATAATACCAAATGGGTATATAACGTGCATAGAAGCAACATAAGTAATTTAGCTCTGTTGTGCAATATGCATGCCTATTAACAGTTTAGTTAAAAGGTTGAGAGACCCAATGAGAGACCCATTTGCTTTATTATTCATTTTTAAGATCTGATTATTGCAAGCATTTATAATCTATCCCCAACTACCCTTGTACTCAGATATTGCCTCCATTACTTTGAAAGAGGTGAGGAATTGTAGGATTTAAATCAAATAATTTCAACATACAGTAAACCCTGGCAATAATGGACCTCCATATAATGGATTTTAGTTATAGCGGACCGAGGCTCCCATTGCACATCCCCCTCCACTTCCGCCAGTTACCCAGTGAGCTGGTACCATGTGGCGGGAGCTTCCAGTTGCAGCATGAAGGCGGCATGAGCACCAGCCCCTCCCTGGCGCACTATGTATGGTGCCAGGTGCTCTGTGGATCAATGGCCCGTGAATTTGTTCAACCCCCCACCATTGCAAGTTTCTTCCCTCCTGGCTTTGGGTTAATCTTTCCCCCCCTGTCACTCAGTTATAGCAGACAATCTGCAATAACAGGCACCATCTTCCCCCCTGTTTTACACATATATGGAATAAGCTGCCTGAGGAAATGGTTGAGATGGATACAGTTATGGCATTTTAAAAATGATTGGACAGATATAAATAGTCTGAAGGGAATTGAGCCAGACACGGGCAAGTGGGGCTAGTTCCATTGGGCATGATGGTTGGGCAGGATTGGTGCTGGTGAGCAGGCTCTGGGATCACCTGCCATGCCCTGGGCAACACTCTGGAGGTTCAAAGGTTGGCTGTGAGAAGTGCCCACTGCGGTGCACAGAGTGTGGTGGTGTTGTGTTCAATAAATCACGGGATTCAGACAACAGAGTTTGATTCACTATGTAATTTATTACACTACCAAATAAGGCACATGCACTCACGTATTCCCGAATATCCCCATACGCACTCGCAAACCCCGAGTATACATCGGAGCATGCCGCAGGATGTTCCTGTTCTTGATCACCTGGCACTGTTTGCGACACGGCCCAAGGCTAGGACTCTCTCACCCGAAAGGGCGCACAACTCCATCCTTTATAGGCTGTGGGCCGATGAGATTTATTCTACAGTTTTGTGACCCAAGTCACCAAACTACATGAAATTTTCACATATTGTGTAAAAAGTTTATGTAAATCACCCCTGAAACTCGTCATGAACAAGACTCTCACAAAATTTTAATAAATTAGAGAAAAACCGGAAAAATGGTGGGTAGTTTTTAGTCCAATCAAAGCACGTTTAACATTGAGTTGTCTGCCAGTTGGCCAATCACACGCTTTGCTTCAGGCTAGCACACAACATAGCTGAGGGTTCCTCTACAAATGCCTGTTTTACTGGAGATTCCGATTTGTTGTTCTGTGGACTACATGTCGTGGAAACTTGCAGCAGGCTAATTGAATTTAGTGAGAAAAGCACTAAAAAGGCTAAAGAATGTGCTGCTAAGTGGAACAAAGCCTTGAAAGCAAAGTCACTGCTGATGTGCTGAAACACAAAGAAGACAGCCAGGAATCAACTCTAACTGAAAGGTAAGATCTAAAGTCTGACTTTATGAAAATCTATCTGTATGGACTTTAATTAATTTAATTGCACCCTTTTTTAATGTGAATAAATTAATTAATTAATTAATTCATTCATTCATTCATTCATTCATTCATCCAATAAACTATATGTATTCATAACACAATCAATTAAACATTGTCACTAATGCCAGCTTGTTGTAGAGTAACAAGTCTTTAACAGCTAATCTCGGAGCTGCCTGCGATAACTTACCGGGAAAAAGTGCTCCGATCGTGGGTCCTAGGTACCCGCGGTATAGTGAAGCTGCGGTCTCAATTAATAAGCAGCCGATTCGCGAACGCGGAGCCGCGGATCATCTCCGCGGGCGGGGGGGGGGAAGCTGTACATAGTGCCGCCTGTAGCTGCCATTTTGAGGCCACGACCACGGGAGAAAAACGGAGGGATATCGATCGTACTTTATAGGCTTCCATTGCAGTGAGAAATGGTCAGAAATGGTTGATGTTTCTGTAGAAATGAATTAGTGATATGTGAACTTGAACTAGTTTTTCTATGGTAGTAACCTATTGTTATTCTCATTAACATTCTTCTTGGTTTCTTGGTCCTCCAAAATATTCCAAATGGAATTTAAACTGGAGGTGGAATTTTATTAAGATTAATTAACATTATTTATTAACAGTTATTAATTAATTTATTCATTATTATTAAAAAACAAAATTTATTACCATTAAGAAGAGGTTGAAATTTTATGAATTGAAGTCCATGCAGACTTAATGACTATGAGATTTTTTTTTATCCCCTCTACTTAAAATTGAAATAACTTATCAATTGTAGTATAGGGTGATTTCACCAAAGGTCAAATGAGCGTAGATCCCCCCTCACGTGACCGAAAAATTTAACTGGAGGACATATGTCACTTCGGTACATGTTAGTGAATGGGGAAACACGCACTTTCACACCCGTTAAAAACATTGAAAACGGCCGATTTTTGAGCTGAAATTTTCTGTGCTAGTCGGGATGACCGTGAAGCACAGCGACCTAAATTTTCAGGCAAAAAAAAAAGATAGAAAGTAAGGTAATTACAAGAGGGAACTGAAGGTGGAAAAACAGCGGAAGTGAACAGCAGACATTTGCCGTGGAGATTTAAAGGTCCAATATATCGAGAATTATCGCGTTTGCTCGCTGAATTTCATCAAAAGTAAGGCATTATTAACTTACTTTTGATGAAATTCAGCGAGCAAACTTTCTATCTTTTTTTTTGCCTGAAAATTTAGGCCGCTGTGCTTCACGGTCACCCCGACTAGCACAGAAATTTTCAGCTAAAAAATCGTCCGTTTTCCATGTTTTTAACGGGTGTGAAAGTGCGTATTTCCCCATTCACTAACATGTACCGAAGTGACATATGTCCTCCAGTTAAATTTTTCGGTCACGTGAGGGGGGATCTACGCTCATTTGACCTTTGATGAAATCACCCTATAGTACAGTGTAAGTCTCATTGACATTAAATAGAGGTTGACACTTTATGAATGGAAGTCCATGCAGACCTAGGTACTATGAGAAGTTTCTTTCTCTAGCTATTCTGCACCCTCTGCTCCTGCACTTGAACTTGAACTTGAAGTCTTATCTATGGCAGTAAATTACAGTGTACGTCTCATTGACATTAAGAAGAGATTGACATTTTATGAATTGAAGTCCATGCAGACCTAAATAATATGAGAGGTTTTTTTTCTACAGCTTCTGCTGCTCCATTCTTCAGAGCCTGTCCACACAACAGTATTTTGTGTGGACATGCACTGTGCTTTAATGAACACAAATTTGATAATTTGCAGACTTGCCATCCCATCTACATGGACATGCATACATGTTTAATTTCCTCATTGATATGTCGATATTGTCGGTGCCGGTGAATGACTGCAACAATCCACCCACCGATCCACACATACATACATACATACGCACATCCACACACACACATCCATCCATACGCACACTTCCATGCATGCAAACACACACATACATGCACACATAAATCCGCACACACATCCACACATCCATTCACACGCAGACATGCATGTACACATCCAAACATACATGCACACATACATCCATCCTCACGTACATACACACTTATATCCACAGATACTTGTTTGAAAGGCATACACAGCCACACACACAAGCTAGAGATAAACAATGCAACACTTTTAGGGTTCTTTTAGGTCAAAGGTAATAGCCCTCATTTGCAAAGGCACCATCGGGGGGGGGGGGGGGGGGGGGCTATAACATAAATATAAGCTCATTGTAGCTTAAAATGAATATTCATCGAGTAAACATCAGAGCATTCGATTCTTGGCCAGGATGTGACATTTACATCAGAAATAAGACAGGTCTCTTACAGGTCTGACACTGCCCCAGTCCCATTATGGCTGTTACCCCCACTCTCCCCACTTTGGCAGTCAGCGGGGTTCAGTAAATGGGGAAACCTAGAGGATCTGTCCTGACCCTTTATTTAGGCAGGTTCATGAGCCCTAAAAACCTGGGACATCTGCTGCAGTCTCATTTAATTTCCTATTAAAGCAACTGGAACATGCCTGCCTGGCACTGCCCCGGTCCCACTATGGCCGTCACCCCCACTCTGCACACTGACAGTCAGTGGGGTTCAGTAAAGGGAGGAACCCACAAGAACTGCCCTAACACATTAATTAGGCTGGTTCAGGAGCAGGACCTCTGCGACAGTGTCATTAAAAAAAACACTCAAAATTATATTCATCATATTATTTTTATACAATATAATTATACTTAATTATATATGATAACATTCATATTAACAGGTTATATATATATATATATATATATATATATATATGGTATAATAATACATAGTTTAAATGGACTGCAACATGGAAATAGGCTGCTCGTGGTGTAATACGGGCATTGGCCAATAGATGGCGCTTATTTTCCCGATCTCATTTTCTAATTAGTTTAATTAATTAATGTGCAACTTTTGGCACTGACGAGTATTGACTTCCTTCTCAATTATATTTCATCTAAATCTGTGGAAAATTTAGTGTAGTTTGGTGACTTGGGTCACGAAAACCTATTTCTAGACACATTTCTGATGCTCGGCCCACAGCCTATTATGGCATTTCTTATCAGAGCAGACCATGCCACTGCCCCCTCCCAGAGCCAATCATAAGCCCCCCTTTCTGCGCTACTAGTGGCTGGGGGCGTGGGTGGTCTACCCAACTGTTGCTGCTGTGTTTTGTTCAACAATGCTACGCTTTCCCAGAGAATGGCTTGTGAAATGCTGCGCACCCACACAATGATCACAGCTGCAAGGTCAATGCCGGGAGATAACGCGTTTGAATCTTGTTTTCGAGGGTTATGGAATGCAGTGCTGCTAATTTAGCTGATAACTCCATTTTACATTTTAATTGAAATTGTCTGGTTAGCCCTTACACTACAAGCGGTGACTGTGGGAGGAGAGAGGATGGCTCGTTCAAGGGTCAATTGGGGGGAAGGGAGATATGGGAAGAGTCAATGCATAGCGGGGGAGAGGGGGAGGGAGACGGAGAGTCAGTAGAGAGGGGGAGAGAGATAGGAGGCTGATGGCGGCCCTGCAGCAGCCGGGGTAATGCGTGGACCGGTCACCGCTGGAAGCCCCACAGAGGCCAAGCGCATGGATCGGACACGGCCTGCAACGGCACGGAGCGGCGGAGCAGCAGTGGAGGACACCGACACATCTCTAAGCCAAAATGATCCCTGAACCACTCGCTCGGTTACACTGCCAGGACAACAATCCTTTAACACCCAAATAAGACTTTGCGCGTTTAAGAACTTTTAAACTTGAAGGATGCAAGGTGACGCTCTAAACGTGGCGACTAATTGTGCACTGCCTCAGTGATTTTTTTTCTACTATTCTTACACTACAATCATTGCACCCTTGTACCGAGGTATGCTATGCCTATGAAAAGTAAGTTTTAAATCAATTGTATTCAAAGTAAAGACTTTCACTGCATCTAGGTAAGAGTGATATTAAAGTATCATTGAACCATTAACCATGCACGTGGGACTGATGGAGTGACAAGCTGAGCGGCACAGTGGCACAGTGGCACAGTGGTATAGTTGCTGCCTTACAGTACCAGAAACCCGAGTTCGATCCTGACAACATGTATTATCTGAATGGAGTTTGTACATTCTCCCCGTGACCGCGTGGGTTTTGTCCAGATGCTCTGGTTTTCACCCACACTCTAAAGCTGTGCTGGTTAGAAGGTTACCTTGCCTCTATAAACTGTTCATAGTGTGTAGGATAGAACTAGTGTATGGAGATCACTGGTCGGCATGGACCCGGTCGGCCAAAGGGACAGTTTCCACACTGTTTCTCTAAACTAAACTAAACTGATAGGCCTGTTTCTGTACTGTATAGCTCTCTGATTCTAGATTTTACTTCGGAGTCACGTGAGTGACTACGTGAAGAACCTGTTCAGTGCGCAGGCGCGGTATTACGCCAGCAGTGCAACAGCGGCGGCAGCTGGAGTCAGGCTCTCCAGCTGCAGTATAAAACACGACCGTTTCAGGTAAGTATTTTGAATAGGAGAAAGGAGAGTTGCGAAAATGGCTTCAAGGCAAAAGCGACTCTCGAAGAAAACTGCCCCCTGCCCAACTCCACCAGAGGAGGGTTCAATATCAGGGCGGCAGCCACAGGCGGCAGGACCGCTCTTTGAGCGCTCCCCAACTCCCGAAACCGAGCCAACCCCTGTGCCGCCAATTTCAGAACCTCGGACAGGGAGCAAATCAACTAAAAAGACGAATCAGCCGGTTATCTCCGACTCGTCGGAGGAGGAGGAAATGTCTCCACCTAAAAAGAGGAGAGACAGCCGCCTGAGCTGTATAAAACAGCTCCTGGAGCAAATGCTCCACCAAGAGACGCAGCAAAAGCGATCTCACGGAGGTAGGTCATATGCCTCCTCCACAGTGTCTACAGCACCCCCCTCTGCTCCCTCTTTATTCGAGGCTAGCAAGGGTGACCAGGGCTGGGCTGGTCTGCAACAAGGGCAGGCGGACGAGTGCAGGAGTATGCCAGGGGAGCAGGAACATGAAGAGCTGCTGGGTGTCGTGGGCCGCTATGATCACTGGAACCTAAGATGGCAGCCAGTATAAACCACCTTTCCAACAAAGCCCTGCAGGAGAAGGTCCTTTTGGAAGCTTTAGAAGAGTATACAGCACCAGAAAATTGTGAGGCACTAAAAGTAAAAAATGTCAACGGTCAAATCTGGAGACAGCTGGGTCAGCAGATTCGCAGTCAAGAACTTAAACTGCAGCGAATCCTGAGGCTTCTAACATCGGCAATCACAGCCTTTGCTCGTTCCACGGAACATACTGACATGGACACCTGCCAACAGGATGCGTTAGCACTAATGTGCAACACACAATATGAGATCAATAATCTCCGGCGGGAAAATATAAGACCTGCCCTCAACCCCAAATATGCGGGGCTATGCAAAGCCCCTACAGCAGAAACAGAGGCATTGCTGTTCGGGAAAGACCTGACAAAAAGGTTGAAGGACATAGAAGAGGCAGCTAAACCTGTGGGCCTCTTGAGGGCAGGCCCGGGAACGAGCAGGACATCTCATCCGACACCCAGCTGGCAGCACCCCTCGGCATCCACCAGTCGACACCCACATCCTAGGACTGGTGAAAGCTCGGGGACCGCTGCTTATTACCCCCAAAGGTCTTTTTTAGACATGGGCTCAGAGCGGACCCCATGGAAAATGCGCCGCCCCCCGACAGCACCAGCATACCAGCAAAACAGAGCGTACAAGAAAAAACACCAGAAGAAACGACAATAAACATGGAGGTAGGTGGGTCTGGTTCCTGCCAGAATACACAGAATAAGGGTGCTCTACTAACTGGGGGGTGATTACACTTGTTTAAAAAAGCATGGGGTACTGTCACAAATAACAGATATATACTCAACAGTATTAGTGGATACAAAATTGAATTTAAATTGGGCATATTACCGCCAGTTCAGCATGCGCCCCAAAGGGTATTTTCTCCCTCTGAGAAAGAGAAGCGAGAAGGACAAGCTGAACTGGAAAGGCTCATTGCAAAAGGGATCATTGAAAAGACCAAACATGAACCATTGGAATTTGTATCGGATATATTCACTAAAACTAAAAAAGATGGTGGATGTCGCATCCTCATTGACTTAACATCACTAAATAAATCTGTTGAGTATATACACTTCAAAATGGAGAAGTTTGTTACTGCCAGACAACTGATCTCCAAAGGATACTTTATGGCAAGCATTGATATTAAAGATGCTTACTATCTAATACCCATACACAAGGATCATTGTAGATACCTAAAGTTTATCTGGATGGGGCAATTATGGCAGTATAGAGCATCGCCCAATGGTCTAACCTCAGCCCCTAGACTATTTACAAAAATACTAAAAGTAGCCATGAAAATATTAAGAAAACAAAAGCATATAGTCATGGCATATTTGGATGATATCCTCATATTAGGAAAAACTAAGGAATTGGCTGTGGCAGCAGTTCTAGCTACAAAACAGCTCCTTGAAACACTGGGGTTCGTCCTACACCCAGATAAATCCAAATTGAAGCCATTAACTACCATGGATTACCTGGGCTTCAATATCAATTCAATTCATATGACTGTTACTTTGCCAAGGGAAAAAATGGTTGCATTAGCATAATCATGCAACAACTTAATGGTCAACAAACGACCAACAATTCGACAAGTTGCCAGAGTAATTGGGATGATCGTAGCAGCAAATCCAGCTACACAATTCGGACCTTTGCACTATCAAAATCTACAAAGAGCAAAGGTACATGCACTACAACGATGTTCGGGTCATTATGACCGAATCATGAAATTACCCACTGAAGCTATATCAGAACTACAGTGGTGGGCAGACAATGTTTGGCACAGTTTCAGCCCTATCATCATCACCAACCCTAATATGGTTATTAAAACAGATGCCAGTGCTTTAGGCTGGGGAGCAACTAACTCCATATCCAGCACAGGTGGCAGATGGACTAATTCAGAATCATCGTTACTACACACACTGGGCATCAACTATTTAGAAATGTTGGCCGCCTATTATGGGTTAAAAGCATATGCATCTAAAATGCAGCACGTGCATATCAGGTTATAGATTGACAATACTACGTGGTGGCTTACGTTAACCACATGGGCGGCATAAAATCATTATCATGCGACAAATTGGTCAATACAATCTGGCAATGGTGTGTCAAAAGACATATTTGGTTATCAGCTGCCTATCTACCAGGTAAGCTAAATACAGTGGCAGACACCAGGTCACGAAAATTCAATGATAACATCGAATGGATGTTAAACCCAAAAATCTTTGCTAAAATTATTAAGCAATATGGAACGCCAGATATCGATTTGTTTGCATCAAGACTGAATCACCAGTTACCTATGTATGTGGCTTGGGAACCAGACCCAGAGGCAGCAGCGGTAGATGCCTTCACGCTGGATTGGGGAAATTTCTTCTTCTATGCTTTCCCTCCCTTCTGCCTCATCAGCCGGGTACTTCGAAAAATTCAGAGTGACTCTGCTTCTGTGATTTTGATAGTGCCCGACTGGCCTACCCAACCATGGTTCCCAGTCCTTCACGACATGGTGGTCGAGTCACCTATGGTTTTCCTTAACGACCCACGGTTGTTGACTCACCCAGTATCCGGCATGAGCCACCCATGCCATGAACATATCAAACTCCTGGGTTGTAGGTTTTAAATAGACCTTACCAGGGACTGGGATTATCAGAAAGAACCATCACCACCATGTCGGCAGCCCTGCGAACATCCACCAAGAAGCAGTACCTGACCTACATCAAAAAATGGGAAAAATACTGCCAGGACGCAGGGACAACACACAAAACTACTACAACCACCGACGTGCTGGTGTTCCTGGCCCATCTACACCATGATGAAAAGATGAGCTACAGTGCCGTAAATACAGCACGAAGCGCCCTGTCTGCTTATTTAAAACCAGCAGGACAGCAGAGCATGGGATCCCATCCACTGGTGATAAAACTTATGAAGGGCATTTACAATAACAAGCCCCCAAAACCCAGGTATACCCATGTATGGGATATCAGTGTGGTATTAACATATCTCAGAGGATGGCCACCAGCTAGATCCCTCAGTCTTGAGCAGTCAACGTTAAAAACGCTCATGCGTATGGCTCTCGTATCCGCTCAAAGGGTCCAGTCACTCCATAAACTAAGACTGGATAACATGGTGATCACCCCAGACCGCATCACATTCATTATTTTAGGTCTCGTAAAACAAAGCAGGCCAGGAACGCCCAATTCACCGATGATATTCCGGGCCTACCCACCAGAACCAAGGTTGTGTGTCGTGACCCATCTTCAGCAATATTTAGACACAACCCACAATCTCAGAGGGAGTGAAAAAGCCTTATGGGTCAGCCACAAAAAACCTCATGGACGGGTAACGAGCCAAACCATTTCACGGTGGCTCAAACAGGTGCTGAAAGCTGCCGGAATCGACACTAACATTTTTAAATCCCATTCCACCAGGGCAGCATCGACATCAGCGGCAGAGCGAATGGACGTCTCGATTGACCACATCCTCAATACGGCAGGATGGTCGAGGGAATCGACATTCAGAAAGTTTTATAACAAACCGTTGATGAAGCCAGACCTGTTTGCAGATAGAATTATACAAACTGCAAATCTTTAATTTAAGCCCGGGGGAGCATTTATTTTTTGTTATTGTTAATAAACACCTTTCTGTTTTTTTGAACAAACAGATTCTTTGGTTAATTATGATAACACTTCCTCCCTCAAGAACTTCGGCAGTGAGTGAAATAAAACTGTTACACGGTTTGAAATCACAGACCTTTGAAGTCTTCACGTAGTCACTCACGTGACTCCGAAGTAAAATAGTAAGATTAAACGAGAACTTACCAGTTCGAAGTTTGATCTGTATTTTATGAGGAGTTACGATGAGGGATTACGTGCCCTCCGCTCCCACCCTCATTATATAGATCAAACTAGTAAACTGATGTCTCCTTAATCTTTACTATGTTTACTTCAAATATTGTGTCTATCTGTGATTCCACACCGCTGCTTTGAAGTATGCCGCGCCTGCGCACTGAGCGGGTTCTTCACGTAATCCCTCATCGTAACTCCTCATAAAATACAGATCAAACTTCGAACTGGTAAGTTCTCGTTTAATCTTACTATTTTGTTTTGTAGGACTGTGCTCCCACTTTAGTCCACAAGAGGGCAGTGAATGTCACTGTATTTCCGAGATGTGTTTTGACCTGCCGCATCTTTCCACATTTTTAGTTTAGTTTAATTTAGATTTAGTTTCAATTGACAGAAACACTTGCACGTCTTTGGAATGTGTGAGGAAACTAGAGCACCTGGAGGAAATCCACACGGTCACAGGAACAAACAAACTCCGTACAGACAGCAACCATTGTCAGGAACGAACCCAGGTCTCAAGCGCTGAAAAGGCAGCAACATTACCACTGCGCCACCGTGCTTTTATTACACTGCATTTATTTCAGTTACTGCCCATTCATTTTGAATTTAGTTCTCTTTTTCACCAATCATTTTTCAATTGTTCATATTTTGTTTTTCTTGTCATTTTTTAAGATGCTTGATTTGCAGAAAGTTTCTACATTTGTCAAGTTAGCAAGGGAAATCCACACTGCCTCAGCAAGGCCACCAGCATAGTTGAGGATGAGTCGCACCCCAGTCACTCCTCCTTCTCCCCTCTCCCATCAGGCAAGAGGTAGAGAAGTGTGTAAACACACACCTTCAGACTCAAGTACAATTTATTCCCAGCTGTTATCAGGCAATTGAACCATCCTATCTAATAGTAAAACCGTTCTATCGAATAGTGAAAGGCTTCGATAGAATGAATGTGGAGAGAATGGTTCCACTAGTGGGAGAGTCTAGGACCAGAGACAATTGCCTCAGAATGAAAGGACATTCCTTTAAGAAGGAGATGGGGAGGAATTTATTTAGTCAGAGGGTGGTGGATCTGTGGTATTCTTTGCCACAGAAGGCTGTGGAGGCCAAGTTAATTGATATTTTTAAGGCAGAGATAGATAGATTCTTGATTAGTATGGATGTTTTATGTTTTATGTTAAAATCTAAACTGTTGTGTTTATCTTATTTGTGTGCTGCATGGTAACTCAAATGGTAACTCAAATTTCACTGCACCAATTGGTGTATGTGACAATAAATGTCCTTTGTCCTTTGTCCTTTGTGTCAGGGGTTATGGGGAGCAGGCAGGAGAATGGAGGGAGAGATAGATCAGGCATGATTGAATGGCAGAGTAGACTAGATGGGCCGAATGGCCTAATTTTCCTCCTATCACTTATGACATGATCAGCAATTAGAATGTGGCCCTGAGCTACTATCTACCTCATTGGAGACCCTCAGAATATCTTTGATATGACTTTACTGGCTTCCTGGCTTGCTGGTAGAAGTATCATCTTTAAATATTGGCGTGGACACGGTGGGCCTAAGGGCCTGTTTCTGCGCTGTATCTCTAAAGTCTAAAGTGAAGTCTAAAAATTTTCATCTGAAAGGTAGAGTCAGATGGATTCTTAATAAGCAAAAGATGAACGGTTACTGAAGAGAGTTCAGAATGAAGAGTTAAGGTTACAATCATATTAGTCATGAGCTTATTAAATGTCAGGGAAAGCTTGAGGGGCCGAGTGGCCTACTCCTGCTCCTAATTCACATTGGCCACAATTAAAATTCTCCTCATAACCTTTGACACCAATCAAGAATCTGTCAATTGCCACCTTAAAAATATCAAGTGATGGCCTCCACAGCTGTCATGGCAATGAACTCCACAGATTAACCCTTCTCTGACTAAAGGAATTCCTCCTCATCTTTTATTCCGAGGCTATGCCCTCTGGTCCGAGACTCTCCCACTTGTGGAAACATCCTCTCCGCATCCATTCTATCCAGGCCTATTCGGTAACTTTCAATGAGATTCTCCCTTCATCCTTCTGAACTCCAGCGAGTCCAGGCCCAGTGTTAAACTTGAAGAGGCAACTGGCTCAGCAATGGAAACAACTCAGGCTGGACTTAGAACATAGAACATAGAAAAGTACGGCACAGGAACCGACCCTTCAGCTCATAATAGCCGTGCGTACATGATGCCAAGATAAACTAAACTCCTTTAACTGTGCAAGATCCATATCCCTCTATTTTCCACAATTCCATCTGCTTATCTAAAAGCCTCCTTCAGCCACTATTATATCTTATTCGACCTTCTTCCTTGACAGCGTGTTCCAGGCACCCACCAATCTCTGTGTAAAAACGTGCCCTGTACATCTCCTTTAAACTTTGCCCCTATCACCTTACAGATGTGCCCTCTAGTTTGACATTTCCACTCAAGGGAAAAGGGTTCTGAATGTCTAGCTTATCAATCCCTCTCATAATTGTACAAGCTTCTATCAGGTCTCCCTTCAATCTCCAACACTCCAGAGAAAATAATCCAAGTTTGTCCAACCTCTCCTCCATATATCAAATACTCTCTCAAACCCACTACCAGGCAACAGTCTGGTAAACCTAAACACAAGAAACTGCCGATGCTGGTTTATGAAAAAAAGACAAAAAGTGCCGAAGTAACTCAGTGGGTCAGGCAGCATCCCTGGAGAATTTGGATAGGTGGCAATTTGTGTCATGACCCTTCTTCAAGACCGATGATGGGTCCCAACCTGAAATGTCACCTATTCATGTTCTCCAAAGATGCGACCTGACCCACTAAGTTACTCCAGCATTGTGTCTTTTTGTCTGGTAAACCTCTTCTGTAACCATCACCAAATTTCCACATCCTTCCCATAATGGGACTTCACTTGGCATGACAGTCATGTATTTAACTATCAATTATTTAAAAGGTGGCTGGTCCTGACCAGATCTGCCTTCATCTCAGAGGATCTCCCCCAATTTATTAGCCCAATAACCATCTATCAGCGAATTGTCCTGGGTAATTACACAACTAGCCACCAGATGGAGCTAATAGTTCCAACATGCTCCACTTTGCAATGACTCTCACCAATGATTCTCCCTCACTGGAATCTGAATAGTACCTGATGGCTTATTTTACTGCCACACAAAATATTATGGGATCTAAAATTGGAAGAAGGGATAGCAAGAATGTTGAGTGATGTCTGGTTGCTGTCCCCATGCATTTTGTATGGTTCTCCCTGTGATTGAGTGAGTTTTCTCCAAGGTGGTCTAAAACTTCTCCCACGGCCCAAACATGCTCAGGTCAGTAGGCTATTTGGTCACTGTAAATTGATCCATGTGTGTAGGAAAGTGCAAGGTTATGGGAGAGTTATGGAGTAATAGAGCTGAACAATATGAAAACCTCAAAGATGTTCACATTTGTAGGATAATTGGCTTTGGTGGCATTGTAAAATTATCCATAGTGTGTATAGGATAGTGTTAGTGTATGGGGATTGCTGATCGGTGTGGACTCGGTGGGGCAAAGGGCCTGTTTCCGTGCTGTATATCTAAAGTCTAAAGACTAAAGTAAAGACTTTTCGCCCCTACTTGTCTATGATGACCAAGATGCCCCATTCATTTGCCCCTGTTTGAGTGAAATCCTTATAAAATGTTTAGTTTAGTTTAAAGAAACAACATGGAAGCTGGCCCTTTGGCCAACCATGTACATGCCTACTACCATCGATCACCTATGCACTAGTTTTATGTTATCCCAGTTTCACATCCTACACACCAGGGGCAATTTACAGAATTTACAGGCAACTAACCTGCAAACCAGCATCTCTTTGGAGTGTGGGAGAAAGCTAGAAAGCTCAGAGCACCCAGAGAAAACCTAGGTACAAACTCCGTACAGGCAGCACCCATAGTCAGGATCGAACCTAGGTCTCTGGCACCGTAAGACAACAACTCTATGCTGTCTTACGGTGACTCTACCAATGAGCCACTGTGCGCACATGTTTCCCTTCTAAACCTCTCTGATCGTTCTTTCCAAATGGCTTTCAAATGTTGCTATTGTACCTACGTCAACTACTACCACTGACAGTCCATTCTATGTGCCTACCTCTGTGTGAAATATATGTCAAACTTATTGACTAAAGGCTCCTTCTTCTTCTTGTGTATGGCGTGAACAGCCTAAAGTTGGAGTAAACTTGTTCTATTTGATCTTATTTGATTGTGCGCGCCAGGTTGATTGCATTCATCGTAACAGGACGGACTGCGTGAAGGTTGCAATCTCCCACCCCACTAAAGACTCCATGCGTTTGTGACACCTGTTGCTGAAGGTCGGGTTAGTGGGAAAAAAGATATTTAAGAAATCAGGTAGAATAATGGAAATTTGCGCAGGAGGCATAGAGAGGGAAAAATATATATTAACTGTGGGTGTCACAGGTTATGGGGAGAAGGTAGGAGAATGGGGTAAGGAGGGAGATAGATCAGCCATGATTGAATAGCGGACTAGACTTGATAGGCCGAATGACCCAACACTGCTCCTATCACTTATTACCTTACATCTCACAAATTAATTGGTAATTATGAATTCCAATTGATGGGAATGTGGAGAGAATAAAACAGAACTAGTGAAGGATCAGTGCAGGATTAGTATAAATGATGGCCAGCATGGACCTAATGGACTGAAGGCCCTACTTCCATGTTGTATCATTCCATGACGTTAGCCTTGGGCCCTTTGAATTAGGTTAAAGTAGAAAACAATGATGGGGATGATGTGCCTATACTTGATATTTATTGATGGGATGGAAAAGTCACCGACAATGGCAGCATTTAGCTTGCATCCCTAATTGCCTCTCAGGAATAAACAGTCAAGAGTCACCGCATTATAGAGTTTGAAGACTCATAATGGCTAAACTGGATAAGGACAGTTGATTTCTCTTCCTATAGCACAGTGACACAGCGGTGGAGCAGCAGAGGCCCAGGTTCGATCCTAACTTTGGGTGCTCTCTGTGTGGAGTTTGCTCATTCTCACTGTGACCGTGTAGGTTTCCTCTGGGTGTTCCCGTTTCCTCCACATCCCACAGACAGCAGTTTAGTAGGTTAATTGGCCTCTGTAAATCTCCCCTTCTGCATTGGGAGTGGGTGCTAAAATGGGACAACATAGAACTAGTATGAAAGGGTGATTGATTGTCAGTGTGAGTTTGATGGGCTGAAGGGCATTTTTCTGTGCTGTCCCTCCAAAACCAAACTAGGTTCTGCAGCCATCCTGTGGTTTTACATTATTGTTACCGAGATTAGCTTTGATTAAAAAATCAAGATCTATATTTCACCATTTATTTGGATTTAAATTTCCCTATTGACATGAACCAAGTGAATGATCCAGAGCTATGGCTACAAGGCCGATAACTCAACCATGTTGTCACTAATTCACATAGGGAATGGTAGGTACATGGAACGAGCTGTTTGCGAAAGTGGTTTAGGCAGAATCAACAACAACATTTAACCTGGATTTGCACATGTTTCCCCTCCTTGACAAGGATAGGAAAGATTTCAAACAATTTGGGCTAAATGCGGGCAGATTGGCATTAGCTTAGCTGGGACATCTTGGTCAGCATGCATGAGGGCAGCCGAACAGTCTGCTTTCATGCTCTATGATGCCTTAACTCAATTAGCACTCCCATTTTGTAACAGAATAGCCCACAGTGGGAGACCACAAAAAAACTGAAGCCGGTTCAGAAAGAAAACTAGCCACATGGATAGAAAACTGGTGGCAGGGAAAATGCAAAGAGCTGTGTTTCCCTGGGGTTCAACAAGTGATTTTAGCAGACGACAACAACAGACATGAAGGAACATGAAACGTGGAAGTGAAGCAGATAGGGTCGAACCCAAAGAGAAATAGAGAAATCATGGCAGATTAAATTTAACAGAAGTAAACTGTGTGACAGAACATCATATGAGACCATTAGGGAGAGAGGACAGATGCATGATGTATCTATTGTCAAGGATCCACACAATCTGGCCATCCCCTCTTCTCAATGCTACCATTTGGTAAGAGGCACAGAAGCCTGTAGTCACACACCACCTGGTTCTGGAGCAGCTATTAAACCCGCACAGAAAGTATGTGCCAGCTCACAGAGCAGTCCTATATGCCGCTAATGTTCTTGTTAACCTATTTAGACTTTTAGGCTTTAGATATACTACACAGAAACAAGCCTTTCGGCCCACCGAATCCATGCCAACCAGCGATCACTAACACTATCCTACACACTAAGGACAATTCACAATTTTACCAAAGCCAATTAACCTACAAACCTGTACATCTTTGGAGCGTAAGAGGAAACCAGAGCAGAAAAATGTAGGGAGAACATACAAACTCCGTACTGAGAGCACCTGTGATCAGGATCAAACTCTGGTCTCTGGCGCTGTAGGACAGTGCTACTGTGATGCCCCCTAAAAGGTAAAAGGTTCCTCTTACATTTCCATCAACTCCCTTCAGATCCCACCATTCACCAACACATTGGGGACAATGGCCAATTAACAATTTACAATGGCCAATTAATCTACCAACCCACAGGTTTCTGGGATGTGGAGGAAACCCATGTGGTCACAGGAAGAACATGCAAACACCACACAGACAGCACTTGAGGTCAGGATTGTACCAGGGACACTGTGGCAGCAGCTCTTCTGACTGCACATTTCATCTCTGTTTCACAGACAGTAAGATGATCCAGGCCAGAATGTTCATTCAATATTAATTTGTTGGTGTTATCAAATTCCTCATTTAGCACGGCGAATCAAATTCAGCGAGACTTAGTCGATTGAACTGCATTTGATCTTTTGATCTCTTTCCAGGATACCTGATCTAAGAGGCCCCAGAGACCAGCAGTCTCGATCACATTACCATTATCTGTTCCAGGCATCAGGCAGACACAGGTATCTGCCATAAGAGGCCCCAGAGACCCGCCAGGTCTCGCTGCGAGTTTGTTTGACTCGAATCACCAGAGCTGCTACACATAAGATGGAGCCTGCGTACGATGGCCCCCAAGTTGGGGCGACTCTCTGCGTGCTGGTCATTCCTTACAATCGCTCCACTCTTTTAAACCTCTACTCCAGCAGCAGCATTTATTACTCTATCTATTCTTTTCTTATCCTATCACCAGCTAGAGAGAGATGCAGACCTACCTTCTACCTTATTGGAGACCCTCAGACTTTGGGGACTTTATCTTGCACAAAATGTTATATCCATTATCCTGTACACTTTCCACATCCTTATTGTAATCATGTCTAGTCTTTCCACTGACTGGATAGCAGGCAAGATAAAAGCTTTTCACTGTACCTTGGCACACATGACAATAAACTAAACTAAACTAAACTAAACTATCGCAGGTGAGGTAGGAGGACATTTATTGCACAGCTCCTTACTGATACCATGATAAACAAATCCTCTAACTAATCACATGTGTTTTCACACATCTCTGTTGACTCTTGGGTGTGGGGAATATTTCTTTGGGGCGGGCTTTATCCCACCACCTCTTCTCTTCCAACTTTCTCCCCCTTACTACAATCAAGTTTCACTCAGGAGATAAAGGATAGGCTATTTTATATCTCCAGAGATTCTGTCTGACCCACTGAGTTACTCCAGCACTCTGTGTCTATGGTATGAACCAGCAGCTGCAGTTCTTTCTTTATACTACCTCATCTCATGATTGCCATGAATCGTTGCATCCATTTTGAACCAACAATAGAGATTGCACGAAAAGGTTAAACGTACCCTTTTTGTATACTATTTACAGCCAACACGCCATTCACTAGCTGACTTTCCAGGTATTACTAATTCATCAGCTATCAAATTCACCATCTGATCCTGAACTAAAATACCAACCTGAAGCCTGAACAAAAGCAAGTTCTTGAATCGGAGTTGCAAACAATATGTGTACTTCCAACATTAGTCAAAAGAGACCAACATTATTTTGAATTTGCAACGCTATTCAATCAACCAGTTATATTTATGTCAAATTTTAAGACATGGAGTCATAAAACATGGAAACAGGCCATTTGGCCCACACCAACTAGTGCACAAGGCTGTATAGCTCCCATCTGTATTAATCCCATGTTCCAGTAGTTTAGTTTAGAGAGGCAGCATGGAAACAGGCCCTTCGACCCACTGAGTCCACACGGACTAACGATCACCTAGCACTATCCTACAATTTACAATTTTTACCAAAGCCAAATTAACCTAAAAACCTTTTTTTCACTGTGCCGCCTTTCTGTACAAACTGCTGCAGAGATGAGCAGGGTGGGACAAGTCTTTGATTATGTGTAGGAAAAAACTGCAGATGCTGGTTTAAATCGAAGGTAGACACAAAATGCTGGAGTAACTCAGAGGGACAGGCAGCATCTCTGGAGAGAAGGAATGGGTGACATTTCGGGTCAATAACCTTCTTCAGTCTGCAGGTTGGTCACCTTTGTGCCTGCTCCTTCTTACATGGCCTTGGTGTCCACTTGTTCCAATGGAGCGACCCAATGGGCTGAATGGCCTAATTCTGCTGCAATAACGTTTGAACTTGTAAGAATTCTCCTATCCATTTGAACACCCTTGGTCCAGGGATACCCAAGTGGAGAGGATATTTTTCTCAAGGAGATTAGTACAATAAAGTCAAGTAGAAGTAAAGAAATAGGCTGACTAATATTTTGTCAATTAAATTAAAACAAATAGGTGACATAGTCGTGCAGCTGGTAGAGCTGCTGCCTCACAGTACCACAGACCCATGACTGCATTAGTTTCCTCCGGGTGCTCTGGTTTCCTCCCACATCCCAAAGGCGTACGGGTTTGTAGTTAATGGCCTCTGTAAATTGCCCTGAGTGTGCCGGGTGTATGAGAAAGTGGGATCATGTAAATCTAGTGTGAACAGGTAATCGATGGTTGTCATGGATTGTGTGGACCAAAGGGCCTTGATTCCATGCTGCATCTTTTTTTAGAGATACAGCGTGGAAACAGACCCCTTTGGCCCACCGAGTCAATGCCGACCAATACACTAACACGATCCTACACACTAGGGACAACTTACAATTTTACCGAAGCAGATTAACCTCCAAACCTGTATGTCTTTGGAGTGTGGGAGGAAACCAGAGCAGCCAGAGAAAACCCATGCAGTCTTAGTGAGAATGTGCAAACTTGTACAGACAGCACCCATAGTCAGAATCGGACCCGGGCCTCTGGTGTTCTAAGGCAGCAACTCTACCACTGCACCACTGTGCCACACCATCTCTAAAGTAATCATCTGAGTTTGATCTTGCTCAGATTAAATGCTTCAGTGGCTGCACGTGTTTCTATCTCATGAGGTCAAAGGTGATATTCTAGTTTGGAGAAGGTAAACAAGATGATGTCAGCTTGTTTCCACCCAACAGAAACATCCGCATCTGTCTTGGCAAGCTGCCTAGTCATTAGCTAAACCTGGGGCCCCATTGGTGTTGAATTCATTGTTGAGCTAGAGCTTATGATGCAAAAATAAAAAATGGGACCAGACATCCCTGTGGCAGATCCAGTTTTTTAAACCATTCCCCACAAACCATACCAGGGAAATCCAGAACCAATTGACATAGTTTTAAAGTGAGGTGGGGAAAGATTTAATAGTTGGTCGGCAAGGACAAGTTGGGCTGAAGGGCCTATTTCCATGATCTATATAACTATATTCCTCCCCTTTCAGCTGAAATACATACTGATATGTATAGATGCACATACACATACATAAAAACAAACTAACAACCAATGATAGTGCAAGAAGATAAAACCAATGCTCTAGTCTATGTACAGTGTTTCAGAGTTTATTTGAGGTTGTAGTGTTAAATAGCCTGATGGTTGTAGCGAAGAAACATAGAAACATAGAAACATAGATATTAGGTGCAGGAGTAGGCCATTCGGCCCTTCGAGCCTGCACCGCCATTTAATATGATCATGGCTGATCATCCAACTCAGTATCCCGTACCTGCCTTCTCTCCATACCCTCTGATCCCCTTGGCCAAAAGGGCCACATCTAACTCCCTCTTAAATATAGCCAATGAACTGGCCTCAACTACCCTCTGTGGCAGAGAGTTCCAGAGATTCACCACTCTCTGTGTGAAAAAAGTTCTCCTCATCTCGGTTTTAAAGGATTTCCCCCTTATCCTTAAGCTGTGACCCCTTGTCCTGGACTTCCCCAACATCGGGAACAATCTTCCTGCATCTAGCCTGTCCAACCCCTTAAGAATTTTGTAAGTTTCTATAAGATCCCCTCTCAATCTCCTAAATTCTAGAGAGTATAAACCAAGTCTATCCAGTCTTTCTTCATAAGACAGTCCTGACATCCCAGGAATCAGTCTGGTGAATCTTCTCTGCACTCCCTCTATGGCAATAATGTCTTTCCTCAGATTTGGAGACCAAAACTGCACGCAATACTCCAGGTGTGGTCTCACCAAGACCCTGTACAACTGCAGTAGAACATCCCTGCTCCTATACTCAAATCCTCTTGCTATGAAAGCCAACATGCCATTCGCTTTCTTTACTGCCTGCTGCACCTGCATGCCTACCTTCAATGACTGGTGTACCATGACACCCAGGTCTCGCTGCATCTCCCCCTTTCCCAATCGGCCACCGTTTAGATAATAATCTGCTTTCCCGTTTTTGCCACCAAAATGGATAACCTCACATTTATCCACATTAAACTGCATCTGCCAAACATTTGCCCACTCACCCAGCCTATCCAAGTCACCTTGCAGTCTCATAGCATCCTCCTCACACCTAACACTGCCCCCCAGCTTAGTGTCATCTGCAAACTTGGAGATATTGCCTTCAATTCCCTCATCCAGATCATTAATATATATTGTAAATAGCTGGGGTCCCAGTACTGAGCCTTGCGGTACCCCACTAGTCACTGCCTGCCATTGTGAAAAGGACCCGTTTACTCCTACTCTTTGCTTCCTGTTTGCCAGCCAGTTCTCTATCCACATCAATACTGAACCCCCAATGCCATGTGCTTTAAGTTTGTATACTAATCTCTTATGTGGGACCTTGTCGAAAGCCTTCTGGAAGTCCAGATACACCACATCCACTGGTTCTCCCCTATCCACGCTACTAGTTACATCCTCGAAGAAATTCTATAAGATTCGTCAGACATGATTTACCTTTCGTAAATCCATGCTGACTTTGTCCAATGATTTCACCACTTTCCAAATGTGCTGCTATCCCATCTTTAATAACTGACTCTAGCAGTTTCCCCACTACCGATGTTAGGCTAACTGGTCTGTAATTCCCCGTTTTCTCTCTCCCTCCCTTCTTAAAAAGTGGGGTTATGTTTGCTACCCGCCAATCCTCTGGAACTACTCCAGAATCTAAAGAGTTTTGAAAGATTATTACTAATGCATCCACTATTTCTGGAGCTACTTCCTTAAGTACTCTGGGATGCAGCCTATCTGGCCCTGGGGATTTATCGGCCTTTAATCCATTCAATTTACCCAACACCACTTCCCGACTAACCTGGATTTCACTCAATTCCTCCACCTCCTTTGACCCGCGGGCCCCTGCTATTTCCGGCAGATCATTTATGTCTTCCTTAGTGAAGACGGATCCAAAGTAGTTATTCAATTGGTCCGCCATATCCTGGTTCCCCATGATCAACTCACCTGTTTCTGACTGCAAGGGACCTACATTTGTTTTAACTAATCTCTTTCTTTTCACATATCTATAAAAACTTTTGCAGTCAGTTTTTATGTTCCCTGACAGTTTTCTTTCATAATCCATTTTTCCTTTCCTAATTAAGCCCTTCGTCCTCCTCTGCTGGTCTCTGAATTTCTCCCAGTCCTCCGGTATGCTGCTTTTTCTGGCTAGTTTGTACGCATCATCCTTTGCTTTGATACTATCCCTGATTTCCCTTGTTATCCATGGATGCACTACCTTCCCTGATTTATTCTTTTGCCAAACTGGGATGAACAATTTTTGTAGTTCATCCATGCAGTCTTTAAATGCCTTCCATTGCATATCCACCGTCAACCCTTTTAGAATTAATTGCCAGTCAATCTTGGCCAATTCACGTCTCATACCTTCAAAGTTACCTTTCTTTAAGTTCAAAACCATTGTTTCTGAATTAACAATGTCACTCTCCATCCTAATGAAGAACTCAACCATATTATGGTCACTCTTGCCCAAGGGGCCACGCGCAACAAGACTACTAACTAACCCTTCCTCATTACTCAATACCCAGTCTAAAATAGCCAGCTCTCTCGTTGGTTCCTCTACATGTTGATTTAGATAACTATCCCGCATACATTCCAAGAAATCCTCTTCCTCAGCACCCCTGCCAGTTTGATTCACCCAATCTATATGTAGATTGAAGTCACCCATTATAACTGCTTTGCCTTTGTCGCAAGCATTTCTAATTTCCTGTTTGATACCATCTCCAACTTCACTATTACTGTTAGATGGCCTGTACACAACACCCACCAGCGTTTTCTGCCCCTTATTGTTTCGCAGCTCTACGCATACCGATTCCACATCCTCCAAACTAATGTCCTTCCTTTCCATTGCGTTAATCTCCTCTCTAACCAACAACACTACCCCACCTCCTTTTCCTTTCTCTCTATCCCTCCTGAATATTGAATATCCCTGGATGTTCAGCTCCCAGCCTTGGTCACCCTGGAGCCATGTCTCCGTGATCCCAACTATATCATAATCATTAATGGCTATCTGCACATTCAACTCATCCACCTTATTACGAATACTCCTTGCATTGAGACACAAAGCCTTCAGGCTTGTTTTTACAACGCTCTTACCCCTTATACAATTATGTTGAAAAGTGGCCCTTTTTGATTTTTGCCCTGGTTTTGTCTGCCTGCCACTTTTACTTTTCACCTTGCTACCTATTGCTTCTACCTTCATTTTACACCCCCCTGCCCCTCTGCTCTTGTACCCATCCCCCTGCCACATTAGTTTAAATCCTCCCCGACAGCAGTAGCAAACACCCCCCCCCAAGGACATTGGTTCCATTCCAGCCCAGGTGCAGACTGTCCTGTTTGTACTGGTCCCACCTCCCCCAGAACTGGTTCCAATGCCCTAAAAAGTTCCTGAGCCCGGAAGTTATAGTTTTCAGGCTCCTATATCTTCTTCCCGATGGCAGGAGTGATGCTAGCTGCCTTCTTGTGGTTCGAACTGTGAAATCGCTGAAAATTGTAGGTGAATCTTGGATGTCCAGACGTCTCCTGGAACTACCAAGCAAAGCTCGAATTGGAAACATTTTCAAACTGAGTGAAAGCCTGAAGACCAATCAAACCAAGACTCCAAGGGAATTACAGTTAGAACAATGAAATTCTTATTCCTGTTAAACTGCACCAAAAAAAGATTTTTATTTTACTTGTCCATATGACAAATGAACAATCTTGATTTTTGACTGATAAGTGTCTGATTTTTGAAATGTACCACTTTAGTAAGGTTAGCATTTAAAGTTGATGTGGAATCACCCTTGAGGAAATGGCGGGCAACACTGTGAAACAGCAGTAGAGTTGCTGCCTTACAGTGTCAGAGACCCAGGTTCGATCCTGACTACGAGTGCTGTCTGTACAGAGTTTGTACATTCTCTCTGTGACCAGCATGGTTTTTTTTTCCAGGTGCTCTGATATCCTCCCACACAAAGACGTACAGGTCTGTAGTTTAACTGGCTTGGTAAAATTGTAAATTGTCCCTGATGTGTGTAGGATAGTGTCAGCGTGCAGGGATCACTAGTCAGTGCGGGCTCAGTGGGCAAAATGAGCTGTTTCCGTACTGTATCACTAAACTAAACTAAACTAAACTAAAATGCTGGTGTTTGTACAGATAAGAAAGATTTCGAGGGATATGAGCCAAATGCGGGCAGGTGGCACAAGCATCTTGGTCTGCATGGGAAAGTTGAGCTGATGGGCTTGTTTCCGAGCTCGATGACTCTATGGCTCAAATGGGCCTGTCCCACTTAGGTGATTTTTCAGGCGACTGCCGGTGACTGTCAAGTTGCCGGGAGTTCCCTGAAAAACCGGCAACTGGAACAGTGACTGTCAGAGTGGAACACACACACATCACTTCCTTCACCAGCCCATTATACAGGTGGGGGACGGGGCAAGCTGTCTGAGTGAAATTCACACGATGCAAAGCCAAGGTGAAGCAGACACACACCGTGTTGTAAGGTTGGCGCTGTAATTAAGACGGTGAAAGCACAGTGTATGGCAACCTTTAAAAGAGGGCGGTAGAGGGGGATGAGATGGGGGGTGGGGTGGGGGGGGGGGGGGGGGGGGGGGGGGGGGGGGGGGGAAGGGTGGGAGGGGGGGGGGAGGAGTGGAGACAACTTTTAAGAAGCCAGAGATACACGGCTGTGAAGCTCAGCGGACATTTAACATTACCAGTCAGTTATCCTTGGTTCTGAAAACTACTGCTTACGTTTTCTTAAATCCCCAATGAGCCAATGAATTCACCGGTCAGCAATGGCTACAACCCACGATAACCTTCGACCTCCTGGAAACCCACTAGGACCTCCTGGCGACCCACCTACGGCACGAGAATTCTCATTACTCTCCATGACGGCTTCTTTCTAGTCGCAGCTAATTTTTCAATATGTTGAAAAATTTGCGACGGCCATAATGAGGCCATGACTAGTTCCCAGCGGGAACTCCTCACGACCATGAAGGCGACACCTGGCAACCACCCGCGAACATGTGGCAACCATGTGGCAACTGCATAGTCTCCTGTAGTCGTCTAAAAAGTCGCATAAGTGAGACAGGCACATTAGATTGAGAGATTGATGAAACAATGTCAGAAGTCAAGAGCTAATCACATTGTGGTGAGTCTGGAGTCACAAGTAGAACTGAAGCATTGAGGATATTAGTGACTCAGCTGAGTCTTTACAGCAATCTGATGGTTTCATCGCCACCATAATCGATGCTATCGTTTGAAATTCCAGGTTTAGTTAATTTAATGATTAATTGGAATTAAATTCCCCAGCTGCAGTGATGGTATTTCAAAACACATCTCACAAGCTGCATTCCAGTGCCCTGAATATCTAGCAATTTAGTCACGACAGTGCCACCCCTGATGCTAAAGCCAAGCTTCATTCCAGAGAGTGCTCAGCTATTCCAAGTGTTTTATTTTTTGACTGGTGTTACACAGACATCCCAAAAAGCTGAAGAAAAATACAGGAACTGGCCATTCCTCCCTTGTGTCTGTTCTACCCATCAATGAAATGACTGAGGATAAGGTTAATAGGAGACGAGATTAGAGGCAAAAGATATAGAGTGACATAAACCGCTACAAAACACATTTTGTTAGAAAGCAACAGACTGTTGGAAAAAGTGTATAATGCAGAAGTTGAAGTTCTTACTGTACAAAATGGACACAGCAGCAAGAGGAAACATATGAAGTGATGATTAGGTTTAGGTTTATTATTATCATATGTGCCAAGGTACAGTGAAAATTGTTTTGCATACTATCCAATCAAATCAGTTAATACTGTACATAATACAATTCAGCCAAACTCGAGTACAATAGTAAGGCAGAGGATAAACACAAAATGCTGGAATAACTGAGTGGGTCAGGCAGCATCTCGAGTGAAAAGCACCTCGCCAGCCACTTACAGCCTATGGCTGTCCACGTTGCCTGCATGGATTCCTTTTATAGTGGGCAGGTCAGTATCTGTGATGGAGCAGGCAGTGTTCTTCTGCCTCTTACTGAGGGCACATGGAAGTTCAAATCATGCAGGGGTCAATAAAAGACTCATGGTTAATGATTTGGATAGATGACCGAGATGATAAGGAAAAGTTCAATCAGATATTTTTCAGAATTATGGATATTGGCATACCTTAAAAATCTCTGAGAGAGAATGGAATTGTTAAGAACATATGAAAATTCATTTATAAAGGAAGTATAGTCAAAGGCGAGGGTAGGTGATGAGTTTGATTCTGATATTTTAAAAGGGAAATTGAAAAAATTCCTAGAAGTATAGTTTTGTTTAGAGATACAGCATGGAAACAGGCCCTTCGGTCCCTCGAGTCCATGCCGGCCAGCGATCATCTGTACGCTAGTTTTAAGCTACACAGTAGGAACAATTTGCAGAAGTCTGCAAACTTAACCTGTAACTTGCACGTCTTTGGGATGTGGGAGGAAATCGGAGCACCCGGGGAAAGCCCACGCAGCCAATGTCAATGTACAAACTCCACCCAGCCAGCCCCCGAGGTCAGGATCGAACCTGGGTCTTTGGCGTTGTGAGGCAGCAAGTCTGTCACAGCACCACAGTGTCGCCCGCATGTACAAAATAATGACTTCAGAGCAGTGCCAGGAAAATTAATGGAATCCTGACTCAAATATTAAAACAATTGAAGGTTAAACATGGCCAATTTCATTGGTTTCTTTGAAGAAAGTATAGCAAGACCATCGTAATTAAATAATACACATGGATTTTTAAAATTTTTGAAAAGGTCTTCAAAAAGATAATGGAAGCAGACTCATGCTTAAGGTCAGGATATTGCTTCTGGGGGTGAATCACAGGATGGATATTAATTTGACAGAAAACAGAAGGATCAAATAAGGTTTAGATATAGCTACATTTCAGCAAATACTGCAAAGTTATGAATCAATCTGTGCTTATATTATTGGTACTCACCTGATTTGGAGGAGATGTGTTAGAAGGAACTGCAAATGCTGGTTTACATCGAAGATGGACACAAAATGCTGGAGTAACTCAGCTGGTCAGGCAGCATCTCTGAAGAAAAGGAATAGTTGACACTTCGAGTCTGAAGAAGGATCTCAACCTGAAATGTCACACATTCCTTTTCTCTAGAGATGCTGCCTGACATGCTGAGTTACTCCAGTATTTTGTGTCTATCACCTGATTTGGGAACTGGAAATATAATTTAAACTTTTATTGAGAGTGTGGAATTGGGAAAAAGGGATGGATGTGGGTTGGTGCAATTAATAGATAGAGCAACAATGGCAAAACACAAAAAGCTTGCAGAATGGGTGTATTGTTGGCAAATTAGCCAAAATTGTTAAATGTGAGCTGTTGTATTTTTGTGGGAGGAACAAAGAACGTACGCAATTTGGGAATTGTGACAGTGAGAGTGCGGAGGAAGGAGCAAAGAGATACAAATAAACAATCACTGAAAAATAACAGCGCAGGTTTACAAGAGGGAGAAAATCCAAAAATATAATTACTGGTGTTCATTTGTAGAGGAATACATTTTAAATTGGAGTTGTTGGACCAATTGTATTGGGCAGTTAGCCAGTGTAAAATGGAGAAATGCCCATATGCAGAATAAATATAACATTAAATATCAAATAGAGAGCAGTCCTGAGCTACTATGGACCTCATTGGAGACCCTCGGACTATCTTTAATCAGACTTTATTGGGTTTATCTTGCACTAAACTTTATTCACGTTATTCCCTTTATCATGTATCTGTACACTGTGGAAGGCTCCATTGTGATCATGTATTGATGATAGTCTTTCCGTTTATTGGTAAGCACTCAACAAAAGCTTTTCACTGTACCTTGGAACATGTGACAACAAACAAAAATAAGCTAAACTAAACTAAACTAAACTAATAACAATCACCTTTTGTCTGTGAAGGACAATAGGTCAAAAATGAATATTGAAGACATGGCCCCAATGTCTTCTCTCTTTGTAGTTGCTCTTCTGTTTTTTCTCTGCAGACAGATCCAAGTTGGATCATCAGTAGTCAAATGAGACCAGAATAGATGGGGCACTTTGGTCAGCAGAGATGAGTTGGGCCGATGGCCATGTTTCTATGTTGTACGACTCTATGACTCTATTACTCTTTGAGGGAGCGGGAAAAGGTTCTGTTCTCCATTTCCATTAATGATGTGGAGACACAGAAGGGAGTCCAGAGTTGACTTACAGGTGGTACATTGAGATGACTGGAATTATTTTCTCCAGCAAATAGATGAAATGATCTCTTTCTCAAAAGAGGCGTGAGAATATGGAACTCACCACCACTGGGGGGGGGGGGGGGGGGGGGGGGGTGGAAGGTTAATTCTGCTCCCATGTCTAATCAATCTGAATATAAATTCCCTTCAGAGGAGGCTGGGCATGTACATTTGTGCATCTGCCGTTTGTTACATCTCCATCTCTGTGTGCTTCAAGAATTAGCAATTAGTTTTGGTAACCCATACATTTGCAAATGATTTATTCCCAGTTCCATAAAGACAATGCAAATGTCTTTCCTAATAGAACTTTAAACCTACCTTGTCACGGTGGGATCGAAGAACATTTAATTGAGAACTGCCATACCTATTGTTACTCCAGCACTTTGTGTCTTTTTGTAAACGAACATCTGCAGTTCCTTGTTCCTACTCTTTGCATTTATTTACCTCTTTTTGTGGACTCACGATTTCCAAAAGTGTTTTACAGCCAGTGAAGTAGCTTGAAATATTGTTATTATTGTGCTGTTGGAAGAACAGCAGGCATGTTGTACATAACAAGTTCCCATATACAGCAATGAGATAATCTGTTTTATTGGCAATGCCTGTGGGACTGTGAGAAGAGCTTATTCTACTCTCTGAGTAATGCTCAGGGAATTTCCAAATCCACCTGAGAGGACAGAAACTTCAGCTGAAAGATGACGTGCCTTCTACTGTACAGTGTCCAGACCAGGTAACCAGTTCACTGAAGTACCAGCCTGGATTACAGATCCTGAATCTCTTAAATCTAACAGTGGTAAGGATGCTTCATTTGTTATAAAGCAGTAAAGGGTACTTTGAAGATATGAAACCTACCATAGCATGGTTAAGTTATTGGAATATGGTGTAGTTAACCCAGTGACATTAGTTTAAATCCCACCATTATAATTGGGGACATTAAAATCAAGTTTAGCTTAGTTTAGTTTAGATGTTGGTGAGTCCACACTTAGAGCACTGTGTTCAGTTTTTGTCACCCAGCTACGGGACCAATACCAGTAAGCTGGACAGAGTGCAGAAAAGATTTACGAGTATGTTGCCAGGAGTCGAGGAACGAGTTTAATTTAGTTTAGAGAAACAGTGTGGAAACAGGCCCTTTGGTTCAATGAGTCTGCGCCGACCAGTGATCACCCATACACTAGTTAGTTCTATCCTCCGCACTAGGGACAATTTACAGAAGCCAATTAACCTACAAACCTGCACATCTTTGGAATGTGAAAGGAAACCCGGAGGAAACCAACACAGTCACAGGGAGAATGTGCAAACTCCGTACAGACTGCACCATACACAGGATCAAACCCGCGTCTTTGGCACTGTAAGGCAGCAACTCTACCGTTGCACTATTGTGCATTAAGTGATAAGTTATATCTAGATTTAAAGCTAATGATAGTCACAACGGAACCACGAGTTTGTTTTAATAATCAACTTGATTCACCAAGATATTTGGAGGAATATCTGTGATCCTTACCCAATTTGTGATTCACGGCCCTCAAGAGTCTTTGACTGTTAACTATGCCATCAGTTCATGGGTCAGTAAGAATGGATATATAAATTGTGGGATTATCAATCTTGTGAATTAGTTTGTTTCTTTTCCAGACTTGAAAAGCCTTTTGTAGCTTGGAGGTATTTTCAGCTGTAGAGCATTACAGGGTTTGTCTACCAGGAGAATAGCATAGAGTGTCAAAGACAACATTAGATGAGGTATTATTTCCTTCTATAAAAAACACAATGCATTCAACAAAAAAAGAATCACCCTAGACTTTGCTTTTTCTTTAATAATTCATTTCAGTACCAGCTGTCGTGTTCCTGTGTTCGCTTGAAGTGACTGAAGATGCTATCAATAAATTATGTGCCAAATTTAAACTTCAAACCAGGCTAATGTGAACATTTCTGTGCAGTGACAGTGGAGTCTTTTTACATGGGGACATGTATTTTTGGAGAGGATATGCAGCTTGGGAGTGAAGTTGGTGGTCATGTGGTTTGTTCGGCATGAGCATTTGTTTTAAATTTTAAGAATTAAAGAAGTGTAAATAAAAGTTCTACAAAAAAACTACAGCGGCTGTAACAGAGTGCAACAGTTTGTGGGATGAGTTCTTCGAAACACATAATGCGTCAAACATAATGTAGAGAAGATTTACAAAGATGTTGCCAGGACTCAAGGGCTGAGCTGTAGGGAGAGGTTAAGCAGGCTAGGACTCCATTCCTTGGAGCGCAAGAGGATGATGGGTGCTTATAGATGTATACAAAAGGATGAGAGGAATAGGCGCACAGAGTCTCTTGACAAGTGTAGGGGAATTGAGATCCAGAGGACATAGATTTAAGGGGGGGGGGGGGGGGGGGGGGGGGGGGGGGACAGATTTAATAGAAAACTTGAATCACCTATGCGTTGGAGGTCGCAGTCTGATTTAAAGCAGTCTGATTTTTAACAAGAGTAAACTTTGTGCAATACAGCACAGTGGAATACAATCTGTCACATTCCATCCTTGAATTTCTCTGTAGACTGGGTTCTATCTGTTAGAAGCAGCATTGTTTGAGAGAAAACATGAGAGAACACCCCCATGCTGTTGATGTGGGTAGAAAAGTGGAGAGGGTTTTTGTGAGTTCTATCAAAAGGAAACCCTGTGGAAATGTTTCCTTTGCTTTATACTGCTGTATATATATATAGGTTCAGTTTTTGAATGATTTGTGATAACCTTTTTCCTCTCCTTAACGTCATCACTGTCTGTTCGTCTGACACACGCCTCCTCTTTGCCAGCCGGCACATGCTGTTGAAGTGAAGTGTGCAACATTACAAAACAAGAACATATCCTGAGGATGATCCAAGGCTAGTTTGTGATCAATGTGATACTTCTGTTGAATACCAGTGAGTGTTGTTGTGTGGGACAAGTGCAACTTCCAATTGGCTTGCAAACACCAAATGAATAAAAGTTCAGCCTATGTGTTTTTTGTTTTCTTTTTGGTTTATTTTAAGTTATTTTGCTGGCGCTACTTAGGAACATATGATATGAGAACAAAGAGCAAAAGTGCAGGTTGTTCAGTCCCTGAGGCCTGCTCTGCCATTCAATAAATGACTGTTTTTCTCTACTTTTGTGTCCAACCACAACAACAGATTTCTTTTTAATAGAGTCATTGAACCATAGAGCACAGAAACAGGCCCTTCGGCCCAACTCACCCATGTTGAACAAATGCAGGCAGATGGCATTACTGAAGATGGGACATGTTGGCCGGTGTAGGCAAGTTGAGCCATTGGGCCATTTTTCACACTGAATGACTAAAATGCCCACCTTCTCGTATTTGCATGCATTTGATCTATATTCCTCAAAACCTTTCCAACAATAAGTATCCTCGTTGTACCTGACTCAACCACTTCCTTTGGCAGCTTAATTCATATACTTCCCACACTCTGGGTGAAAAAATATTCCCTCAGGTTGTTCTTTCCCCTCTAAATTTAAACCTATCCTCTAATTTTTGATTCCCCAACTCTGAGAAAAAGATTGTATTCACTTATCAATGCCAGTCACGATTTAATACACCTCTCTATGATCAGCTCTCTGTCTCTTGTGCTCCAAGCAATAAATTCCTAGCCAGCTCAACCACTCCCTTTAATGGACGGCATAGTGGCCCAGCAGTAGAGGCTTCTTTATAGCATCAGAGACCTAGGTTTAATCTTGACCACGAGTGCTGTCTGTCTGGAGTTTGTACATTACCCCTGTGAACATGTGGGTTTACTTCAGGTGCTCCAGTTTACTCTCACATTCCAAAGACGTACAGGTTTGTAGGTTAATTGGCCACTGTAAATTGACCCTTGTGTTGGTTCTTACCATTATTAACAGCAGCTTGTGTTCTGGGGTTGTCCCCGTGAGTTTTAAACATGCGGTAGTGCAACCACTACTTAAGAAACCTGGCCTGGATCAATCTGTTCTGGCCAATTTTAGACCCATCTCGAAATTGCCTTTTATTTCTAAATTACTGGAGAGAGTTGTTTATGCTCAGCTAAAACTATTCCTGGAGGAGCATGATATTCGGGAGATCTTCCAGTCTGGATTTAAAACCATGCACAGCACGGAGTCAGCATTGCTAAGGGTTTTTAACGACATCCTCCTGGCTAATGATTCTGGGGATTGTGTGGTTCTTGTCCTGCTGGACTTGTCTGCCACCTTTGATACGGTGGACCATAATATCTTATTATCTCGGCTACAGCAGTTAGTGGGCATCTGCGGCAGTGGCCTGGGATGGTTCAGGTCCTATCTGGCGGGCAGAACCATGTGTGTTAGCCTTGCTGGGTTTGAATCCTCTTCCGCTCCCCTGTCATATGGGGTTCCACAGGGTTCGATTCTGGGGCCCCTGCTTTTCTCGCTGTACATACTTCCTCTGGATTCCATCCTTAGAAAGCATGGCATCTCTTTCCACTGTTATGCAGATGATACCCAGCTTTATTTACCGCTGAGGGGGGAAGACGCCTTTTCTGTAAAATCGCTTCTGTCTTGTCGATGACATTGAGTCCTGGTTGGCCCTAAACTTTCTTGGATTTAATGAAAAGAAGACAGAGGTGATTTTATTTGATCCCAATGGCTGCCGTGAACCTCCATTTGTTGATTTAGGTCCATTGTCAAGGTACGTGAAGCCAACAGTTGTGAACCTGGGTTTTAGGATGGACAGTGACTTTAAATTAGATCGCCAAATATGCGCGGTGGTTAAGTCCAGCTTCTTTCACCTAAGGAAGCTGGCGAAGGTGAAGCCCATTCTCGAGCGGCAGCATTTTGAGACAGTAATCCATGCCTTTATTACATCTAGGCTGGATTACTGTAACGCGCTCTATTTTGGTGTTGCTCGTTCTTCACTGGCTCGTCTCCAGTTGGTTCAGAATGCTGCTGCTCGCCTTTTAACAGGGACTCGAAAGAGGGAGCACATATTGCCAATTCTGGCCTCCCTACACTGGCTCCCGGTGCACTTTCGAGTTCATTTTAAGATACTGTTATTTGTTTTTAAATCTCTGAATGGGCTCGCCCCGCCTTACCTCTCTGAGCTGCTCCACCCATACGCTCCTGCCCGGTCCCTCAGGTCAGCTGGTCAGCTGCTCCTGGAGGTACCGAGGTCTAGTCGGAGGCTCAGAGGGGATAGAGCCTTCTCTGTTGCTCCTCCGGCACTCTGGAACACCCTGCCGTTGCACATCAGACAGGCCCCCTCACTGTCCATCTTCAAATCCAGTGTTAAAACACATTTGTACTCCTTGGCTTTTGACCATGCCTGAGGCTTTGCTTCTGTTTGTGGTGTTTTTGATGTTTCTTTATTTTACTTGTCTTTTCCTACTATTTCTTGTGATTGTTATTTTTGGTGTGTATTAACTTTTTTGTCAATGATTAGTGATGTACAGCACTTTGTTGCAGCTATGTTTGTTTTTAAAGTGCTCTATAAATAAAATTATTATTATTATTATTATTATTATTATGATAGAACTAGTGTATGGGTGATCGGTGGTCAGTGTGGACTCGATGGGCCGAGGGCCTGTTTCTTTGCTGTATCTCTAAACTAAACTAAACTAAATGCAGATTGTTGAGTCCTGGCAACGTGCCCACTAATCTTTTCTGCGCTCTTTCCAGCTTAATGGTATCTTTCCAATAGCTGGGTTACCACAACTGAACAAAATGTGCTCTAAGTGCAGCCTCACCGACATCTTGTAAAACTACAATATAACATCCCAATTTCCATACTCAATGCCTTTACTGATAAGGCCAGCATGCAAAAAGCCTTCTGCACCACCCAGTGACAAGTACATTTCAATACTCATTGACTGAGATGTTAATCAATTCCACCTGGATGACTTGGTTCTGTAAACCGCAACACTTTTGGCAATTAAAATCTATCCATCCCGGTTTTGGAAGGAATTGTGACTAAAGGGAAATTGTTGGGCAGGAGTCTGAGCACACCCTGGTCTTCACATTTCCATCAGTGAGTGGTTGATTAATAGAGAGGTTTACTGAGAGGTTTTCTGATATCCTGTACATACCATGGTGCAGTCAAATGCTTAGTATATTTCGCGAATGGAATCATTTTCTGCTAAGTGGTGAGTGAGTAATTTGAGAAGTAAGATGCGCTGCGTGCGATGTGATTTGGAAGATCGCCCAGCGTGCCTCTGTCCTACCCGATATCAGGCTTGGATCTCCCGCCGTTGAACCGAGAACCCACCCAGAAAGTGAAGCCGCCAAGCCCAGTGGGTCCTGCTGCCCCACGGACTGGAGAGGAGGAAGTAGTAGTGGGACAGGAACTGGTAAGCAGACTAGCTGTGGGAGGCAGTGCAGTACCTCAACGGTGGAGTGGGCCACTGGAGGCCTTGCAGCAGCCTGGAGCTCGACTGGACCAGGCGTAAACTGGCACAGAGCGGTGGAGCAGTGGTTGTGGACACCAACGGCCATGCCTGGCCAGGCCGACTCTGCAACACTGCCAGGATAATGGGTCTCATGCTTATAATCAGAACTCCTATAACAACTAGAACTTGAAAATGGTGCAGTATCTGGTGATTCAGCATACTGCCTCATTGTACTACAACTATTCACTGAAAATTGTATCTGAGATGCTTATCTAAGAAGTATATAAGTGCTTATGTATAGTGAGACTTAAACTAAACTGGATACAAAAATAATTTCACTGTACCTCGGTACATGTGACAAATAAAATACCATTCAACCATTGAAATAGAAGTGCTCTTCTTCTCAAAGTTTAATTGTAGTTTAGTTTGGTTGAGTTTAGTTTTGAGATACAGTGTTGAAGCAGGCCCTCTGGCCCACCCAAGTCCACAATGACCAGCGATCCCCACACACTAACATAATCCTACACTCTAGGGACAATTTACAATTTTACCACAGCCATTAACCTACAAACCTGTACGTCTTTGGAGTGTGGGAGGAAACCAGGAGAAACCCCACGCGGTCACGGGGAGAACGCACAAACTCCAGACACTATCCCTCTGCAAGAGCTGTCTGTTTGCTGAATGTTGTCAACAGTTCCTGGTCTCAGTCCAGCTCTTCTACCTAATACTGCTCAGTTGCACCATTTTCATCTCTAAGTTCAAGATGCACTCCAGGAGCTTGCATACTTGAACACTTGGTTCTAAGAAAGTGCAGTGCAGTAACGAGGGAGTTTCACTTCACAGTCTCTTGATGTAATGCCACTCTGGTGTCTTTCAAATGAGAAGTTGTCTATAAGTGCTGTCAGCACTCTTGTAAGGTGATGTTGCGGCACGGTTTCCCTCACAACCTTCTAGTATTTATCCTTGAATCAAATTATCTAGTTATTATGGGGTGGGAGATTGCAACCTTCACGTGGTCCATCCTGTTTCAACAAATGCAATCAACCTGGCGTGCACAATCAAATAAGATCAAACAGAACAAGTTGTCCTACAACTTTAGGCTGTGCATGCCATACGCAAGAAGAACAGATCTAGTTATTATTACCTTGCTCTCAATAGCAGCTTTATGTATCATACATGTATGCAAGTTGCATGTTGCTTTTCCAAGGTAGACTTTACTTTAGAGATTCAGCGTGGAAACAGGTATTTTGGCCCACCATTCCGCACTGACCAGCGATCACCCATGCATTAGTTGTATCCGACATACATGGGATCATTTGCAGAATCCAATTAACCTTCAAACCCACATGTCTTTGGAATGTGGGAGGAAACCGGACCACCCAGGGAAATTCCATGAGAAACTTTTGTCTTTTTTAAAAACCACTATCACAGTGAGAAACTACAAACTCTATACAGACAGCACATTTAGTCAGGATAGAATTCAGGTCTCTGGCGCTGTAGGACAGCAACTCTACTGCTGCGCCACTGTGCCATTACATTGTGGAATCGCAAGAGGGATGTGATAGTTACTCTATCAATGCTTGGGTAGCATACAACCTAATGGTATGAACATTAAATTCTACAATTTTAGGTAACTAACTGATTAACACCCTCCTTTTAGACAATAGACAATAGGTGCAGGAGTAGGCCATTTAGCCCTTCGAGGCAACACCGCCATTCAATGCGATCATGGCTGATCATCCACAATCAGTACCCCCCTTCCTGCCTTCTCCCCATTTCCCCTGACTCCGCTATCTTCAAGAGCCTTATCTAGTTCTCTCTTGAAAGTATCCAGTATCTCTTCCCCCTTCCCCTTTTTTTCAATCTCTTCCCTGTGCTCCACCTGGATGTTCAAACATTTCTCCCGTCCCCCCAGTTTCCTTCCTCTGGCTTCACAATTCCAGCAATTCATATCTCCTTATCACACACTATTTGTTGTTTCAGCCCTGGCCTTTGTGTCGTCTTTTTGTTGTTGTTATTTTTACTGTGTTTTAAAAGTTTGTGTAAATGTTCTCTGGTTTGTTTTATGTGGGATTCGGGGGAGGTGTCGGGGAAAACTTTTTTTTTCCAGTCTCTTACCTTGCCGGAGATGCGATTGGTTTTAGGGTCGTCTTTCCGGTCGCTCTGCAGCCTAACATCATGGAGCTGGAGGCCTCCTGGGGACTGACTTTGAACCCCACTGCGGGGCGTGGACTTACCATCGGGGCCGATACCTCGCCTGGGATCGCACCAACCGCATCCTGCGGATTTTACCATCAAGTGCTCGCATTCTCGGGAGAGACCGAGACAGGAAGCTCCAACAACAAAGAGACTCGACCAGCCCCGACCTGGGGTCGATCGCCGGTGCGGGGGAGCTGAGATCCCCCCCCCCCACCCGATGCAGGAGCTGATCACCCCGATGTGGAGAGTTCAACCGCCAGCTACGGGAGTAAGATCGTCCCTTCAACGGAAGGCTCAAGGCCCCCGATCGCGGGAGAACAAAGAAGTGAAGAGATTTAACTTTTTTTCCGCCTTCCATCACAGTGAGGAATGTGGAGGAGTCACTGTGGGGGATGTTTATGTTAAAATGTATTTTGTGTGTTCTGTTGCTTTTTATTTGTATGACTGACTTGACAAATGAAATTCCTCGTATGTTGCAAAACATACTTGGCTAATAAAGTATTATTGTATTGTAACCATCTGCCAATCAATAACCCCCCCCCCCCCCCCACCTGTATCAACCTATCACTTGCCAGGTTTAGTTCTGCCCTCTCCTTTCTTCCAGCTAACCCCCACAACCTCAACCACAATCAGTCCAAACATTGCCTATCCATGTCATCCAGAGATTCTGCCTTACCCGCTCAGTTACTCCAGCACTTTTGTCTTTTTTGTAAACCTCTGTCGGCAGTTGCATGTATCTCTAAATGTAACTTATTCATGTTCTTTCCTTCCCAATCAACTATAGTGTTGCTTTATGGAATTTGCAGCTGCAATTCTATAAACAAAGGATAACATCCAGTACAAATCACAGGTTTGGAGATAGACACAAAATGCTGGATAGAATAGAATAGAATAGTTTCTTTATTGTCATTGTAACATGAGCCATGTACAACAATTTAAAAATCATAGCCAGTCCCCCCACCATTCAAACATTTATAAAGCTAACGATACATACAAGGTTTAAATCTAAAAGATTTCAACTAAATAACCCCACGAAAATAGCACGCACAAACAGTCCAAACCCTCCCTCCTTCTGTCGATTTCCACAGTGTACCACAGTCCCTTAGTAGTTATCCAGCCCTTTTGTCTTTTTTTTGTAAACCTACATTCGGCTTTTATATGCATGTATCTCTAAACTGTTTTTTAGTCTGTTCGTCCTTGTCCTTGTAGATCTGTACCGTCTGCCTGACGGCAACGGTTCAAACAGGGAGTGTCCGGGGTGGGAAATGTCCTTTATGATACTCTGGGATTTTTGCTGGAGTAACTCAGCTGGACAGATTGCACCTCTGGATAGTAGGAATGGGTGATGTTTCGGGTCAAGACCCTTCTTCAGGCTGAGGTAACGGGAATTTTTGGTCATGCCTACCGCGATAGTGAAAAGTCTGTGTGGTATCCAGTCAAATTATACAATACATAACATGTACAAACAAGGCATACCCAAGTACAACAGGAAATGATAAAATACCAAAGTGCATGAAGTGTAGATGGAATTGATGGGCGGAGGGGGCAGTTGGCTGGATTGCGTGTCGAAAGAAACTGCAGATGCTGGTTTATACTGAACAGAGACACAAAGTGCTGGAGTAACTCACTGGGTCAGGCAGCATCCCTAGAGAATAGGAGTAGAGGACATCTTGATTTGGAACGATTCTTCAGGTATATGGAGCTTATATGCAGCAATGTAGCCTGTCTCCACCAGACAGTTCCATAGATAATGGGCTGAGTCTTGCTTACCTGTCTACCGAATGGTTCTGTAGGTAACTGCTAGCGCTCTGATCTTCAGAGAAACAAGGAACAAGAATAGCTTATTTGAACCTTTGAATGCTCTTCATCATTCAATATTATCATGGTTGACCCCTGATCTTATATTCCCACTCTCTTTCATAATTGTTGATGCCTTTCGTGCTTAGAATTCCATCTGATTCCATCTTCAATACGTACTTTAATTCTTTTCCACCACCTTTGATAATATAGAATCCAACACTCTGGTGATTTTTCTCCAAACCTCAGTCTTAACTGACCTACTCTTTCCCGTAAAATGCTTAACCAAGTTAAATATTCCCCCATATCCAATCCCTGTAGATTTGTAACTTAACAGACTTATTTAATTCCAATCTCTCTTCATACAACAGTCTTTAGATTTTAGGCATTAGGGCGTCTCTTAAAGATAGCGGAGTCAGGGAATATGGGGAGAAGGCAGGAACGGGGTACTGATTGGGGATAATCAGCCATGATCACATTGAATGGCATTGCTGGCTCGAAGGGCCGAATGGCCTACTCCTGCATCTATTGTCTAATGTGTCACAGTGACGTAGTGGTAGAGTTGCTGCCATGCAGCGCCAGAGACATGGGTTCAATCCTTGCAATGCTGCCCTTAGATTAAGCCTTTAGTAAAGACAAAAATGGCACACAGTGCCCCATGTGTGTGACGCAGTGAAGGTCCTGAGCTCAGTGAAGGTCAGCAAACCAAATACCTTAACTCTATGGCGGCCATGGTGGCGCAGCAGTAAAGTTGCTGCCTTACAGCGCTTGTAGCACCGGAGACCCGGATTCGATCCCGACTACGGGTGCTGTCTGTATGGAGTTTGTATAGTATGTTCTCCCCGTGACCTCGTGGGTTTTCTCTGAGATCTTCGGTTTCCTCCCACACTCCAAAGACGTACCGGTTTGTAGGTTAATTGGCTTGGTATGTGTAAATTGTCCCTAGTGTGTGTAGGATAGTGTTAGTGTGCTCGGGATCACTGGTCAGTGCGGACTCGATGGGCCGAAGGGCCTGTTTCCGTGATGTATCTCAAGGTCAAGGGTTCAAGGTCAGTTTATCGTCACATGTATCAATTAAGATACAGTGAAATTCAAATTATTTGTGTAAAATAACTGCTGTTTAATGTGTAGGTGACATGGGCCGCGGAACCGGGGGGGGGCTGCAGCTCCTCCACTTTTTTGGCGAGACACGCTTCATAACCCGAAATTATCTGGCCCGCTGGCGTATTTTTCTCATCATCTGAGGACCTCCGACATCCAGAATCTCAGAACAAGCGCACAGTGAGCGCGGCAAAACCACGACCAGCCGTGGCGGAAACCGACTGCTCCCCCCAAAACCCTCCCTCCCCTCCGCTCAACGGCCAATCACAGCGAGGTATGGGGCAGTGAACGAAGCGTTGTGATTAGTTGCCAAGCGGGAGGACCCCGGGGGAGAGAGAGAGAGAGTGTGTGTCGGCCACGAGAGAGAGAGTGTCAGCCCCAAGAGAGAGGGAGAGTGAGAGAGTCGGCCCCGAGATGGAAGGGAGAGAGGGGGGGGTGATGTGGAATATATTCCCCCACTTTTTGAGTTGGGGGATGGCCTGTATTATCCCCCAGTTTTTGGAGGTTGAGTAACAACAAAAGATAATAATTGTGCCACCCTCCCTCCCGCTCGATCACTCCGCTCCCTCACCAGGTACCCTCGAGGCCAGCTGTAATGTTCTCTGTCAGGCCCTGTTGTGACTAGCACCAAGAATTCACGTCCGCCACCGTGTAAGATAAGTTTAATCTGCAAAGACTGAAACTTCCAGAAGGTCACTTGACTTCAATCACGAGGCACAGGTACATTTGCCAGCTTCTGCTTTTGGCCTCAAGGGGCACTGTCATTTACATATTACATATATTACATATAGTACATTACCAAGACATCACACCAGTGATCACTCAGCCCCTCACTTTCAAAAACGTTCCACGGCCGCTGGGTGACAACGTCTGAGATGTTCCAGATAACTGGAAAAAAGAGTTTTTATGAAAAACTATTAAAGTGCATACAATTGGTTGATACTTTGGACAAATGGGATACATCTCTAGGCAGTAACTAGTGGCATACTGTTGGGATCAGTGCTTGGGTCAAGCTCTTCACATATATATATATATCGATGATATGGATGAGAGAACCAAATATAATATCTCTAAGTTTGCTGCTGACATGAAAAAGGATGTCATTGGGAGTTGTGGGAAGGACACCAAGACAATTTCCACAGCTCAATCCACAAATGCAATATAAGATGATTAAAAATGAAGTCATCAACCTCATTAAAGAGAAACAGAAAGACAGAGTATTAGTTAAATGATGAGGGATCAGCAAATGTTGATGCAAAAAGGGATCCAGGTGTCCTTGCACATGGGTCACTGATTAGCATGGAGTTTAGTTTAGTTTAGTTTGAATTTATTGTCGGGGTCATTCATGCTTAAGCTAGTTACTGTTAGCATATTATCATTATTTTGTCTAGACATTTCTAGCAGTATTTTTTTGAGCGCTTGGGGGTGGTCTTTTGATACGTAGATGAACGTTACATACGGCGTAGTCAGGCACGGATATCGCTAACAAAACATGGGGGGGACTCTTGGCGGCCGCGCGCGCGCATGTGCACACACACGTGAGGTTTCGGATGTGGGCCATGTGGATGGTAACATCGGAAGCTGACCTGGTTGGTGACCGACTAAACTCCAGCAACAGCAGCTTTGGCCACGCTGAATCATGGGGCTCAAAACCCTAATGCCCCATGTTATGTAATCTGGACTTTATCAGGTGCTTTCTAAGGGCTGAATCGGCCCGTTCGCGGGGCTTTTCATCGGCCAGCGGGGGCTTCAACATCGGGAGCCTCGATGCAACAGTTTGATTTTAAACCGCGCCGGGCGCTGAAAGGCCCCCACGAATGGGCCAATTCAGCCCTTAGAAAGCACCTGATAAAGTCCGGATTACAAAACATGGGGGTAATTGTCCCCCACCTCAAAGCATGGGGGGGACGTGCCCTACCCCCGCACCCCCCCCCCCCCCCCCTTCCCCCGGTCCCCTGTACCCCCCCCTCCCCCCCAGGATTTCCGTCCATGAGGGTAGTCACAGGGTGTGGCCAGATCAGACTGGAGCGGACATGGGAGAAAGAATAAAGTTTTTTACCAGGTCAGATAGTAAGAACGGAAAGTTACAATTTGTATAAGAATAAAGAGGATCTGGTATGTTCACTTCTTTGTCTGTACATCTCATTCAATAAAGAATCAATTAAACTGGAAAGAACAACTGGAGAGAGTGTTTTTATTATCGTCTGCGTAAGTTCTACTTCTCCCCGCCTGTGGAGTGACGACAATGAAAAGTTGGACATTGGAAAAGCTTTAAATTGCCATTATACTTATTGTAGTTGTTATTTTAATATTTGTCTTTCTCTGTTAATATTTACATGTTTTCGATAAAATCTATTTTAGTTTAAAAATAATGAAACAGTAATGCAGTGGTAGAGTTGTTGCCTTACAATGCCAGAGACCAGGATTCAATTTTGACTATGGGTGCTGTCTGTACGGTGTTTACACGTTCTCCATGTGACCACGTTGGCTTCCTGGGGGCTCCAGTTTCCTCTCAAACTCCAAAGACACGCAGGTTTGGAGGTATATTGGCTTCAGTAAATTGTACCTAGAGTGTATGGAGCGATCTTTGGTCGGCGCAGACTCAGTGGGCTGAAAGGCCTGATTCCACGTTGTATCCCTAAACTAAACTAAATGTTTTATTTTTAAATCAATTTGAATAGTCATTTATGTCAGATCTTTAACTACAGTAAATTAAATCCAAAAGCCTTTGACAGTAAGCTGCCAAAAGCCATGAAGGGAATTTTGGGTGGTCACGCCTCAGATCTACCTGCCATTAGATCACTCCCTCTAGGAGAAGTAAATCAAATCAGTTGCAAGTTGGGTCCAAGACAATCAAATCGATACTGAGAGAACTCACCTTATTTAGTTTCAAGTAGAAGTGAACCCTTCCAAGAGATGAGATGGACTCCAATGTAATATCACATTTGACAAAGATACAAAATCCCCAGTGTCAGTGCAGAGAGTGGTCCTGACCTCATATCTATCACATTGGAGACCCTCGGACTATCTTTAATCAGACTTTATTGGACTTTATAAATTCATAAGTTCATAAGTTATAGGAGCAGAATGAAGCCATTCGGGCCATCAAGTCTACTCCGCCATTCATTCATGGCTGATCTATCTTTTCCTCCCAACCCCATTCTCCTACCTTCTCCCCATAACCCCTGATACCCAGCGCTAATCATTATTTCCTTATTTCCTTTATCATGTAGACGGCTTGATTGTAATCATCTATAATATTTCCCCGGACTGCTTAGCACGCATCAAGAGTTTTGCATTGTACCTCAGTACATGTGACAATGAACTAAACTAAACCAGTTCTACATCTGTGAGTATGAAGAAGGATCTTTACCCAAGACATTGTTTGCCCAGTCCCCCCACAGATCCACGGGTGCTGCCTGGCCCACAGAGATGCTCCAGCACTTTGTGTTTTGCTCAAGATTCCAGTATCTGCAGTTCCTTGTGTCTCAGTGATTTTGTTATTATCCCTCTGGATTAGGGCTTGAATCCACAACTTCTACCCAGGTTAATGAACTTTGCTGACACTCCCTGGTGCAGTGTCATGCCTTGCTGATCAACTGGTCATCTGATATTTAAAAAGAGAAATTGGAATTAAAGTAAAACATTTCAGTGGATATTTTTAAGGCAGATAGTCCAATTCTTGATTAGAATGGGTGTCAAGAGTTCTGGGAGAAGGCAGGAAAATGGGATTAGGAGGCAGAGATCAGCCATTTAATGGTGGAATAGACTCGATGGGCCAAATGGCCCAATTCTACTCCTATAACTTGTGAACTTGTGAATTACTCATCAATTCTCGTGCAGGATCGTTGATTATAAACATTAACAGTGTTCATGCAGTAATTTCGCCTGATCTGATTAACATTTCTTACACTTTCTATTTTTATTTCAGATTTCTAAACATTTGCTGTTTTTTCTTTCCTTTTCAATTTGCCATGTGTCTTTTTTGACGTTGTGGTTTGCTAAGTGCGGTCAGCTATTTTCTTGGGGAAAATTTGCACCATAGTTCGACCATCTGCAATATGGCAACGTATTGACCATATGACCACGACTGTTACTGTATGTATATTACCCAGACCTGTATATTACCAGAGGACTAAACCTCTGTGGCCAGTAAGACAATTTGGTGAATACTCTCATTTAAAAAAAGATAAATTAATCAGCCTTCCTGATGTAAACGAAAGAAAATAGACTTTAAAGAAATGTTACTTGATAAATCAGCTGCATTTCCGGACTTTATGAACTCGGCAGTAGAGGCGAGAGAGAGAGGGAGAGAGAGAATAAACTCTGCAGAGAGCTGTTCATTTCCTTCTGGCAGTGGGGACATAGACTCGGCGTCTCAGGCTGTGGCAGTTCGCGTTAACACTCGGTGGGAGTTTGAAACAGACCTGATAGGTTTGTACGAATGTTAGTGCCTCACGCCCCCTCTCAGTTTCCAGTTGCAGGAGAGGCTGGGCTTGTTTCATGCGGGGCGGGGACAGGAGGCTGTGAGATTCAGTGCTCATTCTCCGGGAGTTTCACTGCCCAGTTAGGTTTCAGCTGATCGGCGGCCGTTCATTTTCCGCCTCCCTGCCTCTTCTGGGAGAGTTCGCATCACAGATTACACAAGGTCTTCGCTCTCCCCTCTTTCCACCCCACCCATCCCCTTTTCCAGGAACACAAACTGATGCAGATTCACAGGCACGGCCGGCGCAGGACCAGGCGAGAGGGAAAGCTGAACTAAAGTGGGCAAGGTGATGGATTAGGGTTGGTATTGGGGACGATTTTGAAACTGGAGTGAGACTCCTTCCTGATTATCTTGTAGGGCTGGTGCTGGGGAGTGTGGAGTCGGTGCATGTTGTGAGTGTGCATGTTTTTCCCTGTGAGCTCTCTTTAGCTGAAGCTTACCCCGTTTTTTTTTTACATTTTCTTCCAGGATGTCCCGCGGAGAAATCGTCCAAGTCCCCGACGATGCGCATTTCACCTCGTTCAGGGAACAGTGCGAACGCCACGAAGGCTGGACGGTTCAATACAGCAAAGGAGTGACCACCGTGTGGAACCGGAGACCGGAGGAGAACAAAACCGTGCAGAAATTAAAGGTAAAGGGGACCGGGCTCCTTGAAGCAAAAACTGCACCACCAGCCAGGGAAGAAACGTTCAAGTGCCTTTTCCAAATGAATGCAACGTATCAGGCCTCGAGGGCCTGAGCTACAGGGAGAGGTTGAACAGGGTAGACTCTATTCCTTGGAGCGCAGGAGGATGAGGGATGGTCTTATGGAGGTGTATAAAATCATGAGATGAATAGATCGGGTAAACGTACGGTCTCTTGCCCAGAGTAGGGGAATCAACAACCAGAGGACAAAAGTTTAAGGTGAGGGGGTGGAGTGGGAAGATTTAAAAGGAACCTGACGGGTAACTTTTTAACACTGTGGTTGGTGGGTGTATGGAACAAGCTGCCGGAGGAGGGAATTGAAGCCGGTATTATCGCAGTGTTTAAGGAACATTTGGACAGGTTCGAGGATAGGATAGGTTTGGGGGGATTATGGGCTAAACGCAGGCAGGGTTGGACTAGTGTATATGGGACATGCTGTTCGGTGTGGGCAAGTTGGGCAGAAGGGCCTGTTTCCACACAGTATGACTCCATGATTATGTATCGCATCGCAATAGATGGAAAGGAGTTGTTGCTGGGTGTTGGCCAGTATACCACAATGCCTGGTCATTCATGCCTGAGTCAGAAGATTCTGAGTCTAAGAGTCTCCACAGAGAGATGAACTGTGGATCTTGGCTGGACTTCGCTGAGGAGGTGTTTATTTTGCTGCATTTTGGCCTTGAGGGGAGAATGGGTAGTCAGGGTTGTGTTTTCTTTGGAGTGGAGGTGGCCGATGAGGGAACTGGTAGAGGCGTTTACAAAATTATTGGAGAGACATATTGTAAGGAACTTTTCTTCAGTCTGGAGAAAAGTTCTGACCAGAAACGTCACCTAATCCTTTTCTCCAGAGATGCTGTCTGACCCCCTGAGTTGCTCCAGCATTTTGTGTCTATCGTCGGTACAAACCAGCATCTGCATTTCCTTCTTCCACAGTGAGGAACTATTTTCCTCAGTGCGTGTGAGGGCACTGTAAAGGGTTTAGTGGGGATTTGTGAAACTGATCTTTCACTGAGGTATGAATATTGATTTCTCTAATTTCAAGTAACCCTTACATTCCCTTTCTCGCCGTTCCCCCCCACCCTAGTCATCCTGCTTTCGTATCCCTTAATTATCACTTTTTCCACGACCAACAATGGACCATTGTGGGCTCCACCTTTCTGAAGCCATTGGTGCCGGTTCTGAGTTCTGTACCTTTTCATACCTCTTGTTTCCCTCTCCCCCGACTCTCATTCTCAAGAAGGGTTTTGACACAAAACGTTGCCTAGTCCTTTTCTCCAGAGATGCTGCCTGACCTGCTGAGTTACTCCAGCAATTTGTGTCTATCTTCACTTAGGACTGTTGAAATCTGGAATGCTATGCACAAGGGGTGGAGGAGTCAGGCAGCATCTGCTGAGAGAGAAACAAAGTTAAATCCCCAGTTTGACAGCCTTTCATTGGTTTGGTGTTAGTGGGAAATTACTGTACATGAATCAACTGCTGCAGTTCCTGTTATTCAACCATCATCTGACTTCAATACATCTGCAGTACGAGTATTTTTGTTACTTGTTACAAACTGCAGAGTTAGTCAAATTGTCTATCTTTTGTATTTGAATAACTAGGATTCACAAAAATTCAAGCTAATTTAAAGTTGCTTGCAACAATAATCAGATGAGTGGCGTTTCCTCCAATTTTGCCAATGTCTTGTCTTCCTCTGTGATGGAGAAAGAAAGAACATTCTTTAACATTTTTTATACGTTAGAAAATAAAATGTTTACTCGTGCAAAAAGTGACTTTAGAATGTTAGGAAAGATCACAAGACATTTCTTCTGGTGGTGGTGTCTAGTGATGGAGAGTCACCGTCTCCAAATAAAGTTGTCTACCCCGGTAAGATTTGAGAAGACATCGTCTTTATCCAGAGGGTATTTAATCTCAGGACTGCTCTGTTCAGGAGCTTGGTGTATCCAACAAAGAGGAAAATAGATTTTTGGATGTTAAAGGAATCAGAGGATGTTGATCTCGCTTAGGAAAACGGCAGTGTTAAGAGGTAGAGTCATAAAGAAAGTTAATCTTGTTTAGTTTAGTTTAGTTTAGAAATACAGCATGGAAACAGGCCCACTGGGTCCACACCGACCAGTGATCCCTGCATATTAACACCATCTTACACCCACTAGGGACAATTTTTACATTTACCAAAGCCAATTAACCTACCAACCTGTACGTCTTTGCAGTGTCGGAGGAAACCAAAGATCTCGGAGAAAACACGCAGGTCATGGGGAGAAGGTAAAACTCTGTATAGACAGCACCCGTAGTTGGGATCGAACCCGGGTCTCCAGCGCTGCATTCACTGTAAGGCAGCAACTCTACTGCTGCTATCTTAATTGATAGTGGAGTAGATGTGAAAGATGTGTGGCTCAGTCCTGCTTCTAATTCTCATCCCAGCTCTCCTCCCGAAGAAGGGACAGCACGGTGGTGCAGTGGTATATTTACTGCCTCACAGCGCCAGAGACCCAAGTTCCATCCTGAGTGCGGGTGCTGTCCCTACGGAGTCCGTACGTTCCTTCTGTGACCACGTGGGTCTTCTCCGGGTGCTCCGGTTTCCTCCCATACTCAATAGACATACAGGTTTCTAGGTCAATTGGCTTTGTTAAAACATTTAAATTGTCCCTAGAGTGCGTAGAATAGTGTCAGCGTGTGGGGATCGCTGGTCAGTGCGGACTTGGTGGGCCAAATGGCCCGTTTCCATGCTGTATCTCTAAACTAAAAACTAAATATGTGAAGGCTTCTAGTTCTTGCCTCCAGTTCGTCACCTTCCCCACCACCCCTGAATGTCTGAAGAAGGATCCTGACCCAAAATGTCAGATGCTGCCTGACCCAATGAGGTACTCCAGCTCTTTGTGCCTATTTCTAGTACTTGTGATTTTGATGATGTTTTTAATATTGTCAAATGTGAAGCTGAGGTGTAATGTCTCAGTTGGAAAGGTTATTGAAACCACTGCCACATACCCAGGATAGCAGTATAGTTCATGTAGTTGTGAGGTTATGTTACATCCTTATAGAATCATGTCCAATCACACAGTGGGCCCTTGTACATACAGGATGTAAAAGCATTGTTGAAGATTCAAAAGGTATTTCATTGGACTGATAGGTTATTCCATGAAGAAAAAATATCCAACCACTAAAAATAAAGTAGGTAAATGGATAAAGATGATTATTGTACAAATTGACTGGGAAACCTTAGGCAAGGTGGCTTGACTTGAAAGGGAGACTGAACAAAGTATTTAAGGTTAAAACAAGGTGCTGGTGGAACTCAGTGGGTCAGGCAGCATCTGTGGAGAGAAGGACAAGTGACTTTACATCAGGTGACATTACCTGTAACGTTACCTGTTCATTCCCTCCACAAATGCTGCCTGACCCTCTGAGTTCCTCCAGCACTTTGTGTTTTGCTCAAGATTCTGAGGAAGGGTCCCGACCTGAAACGTCACCCATCCTTTTGCTCCAGAGATGCTGCCTGACCTGCTGAGCTACTCCAGCACTTTGTGTCTATGTGCAGTTTGTTGATTCTCCCAAAATATTTAAGGTGGACACCTCAGAACCCAGAAAACTGCAAGTCACCGAGATCGCTAATATCGTTTGGAATTTAGGGAACCTTTACACACAGAGTGATTAAAATATTGGCTTCAACACTGCAAGGAGAAGTTGTGGTGTCTGAATGCATTTAAGGCAAGGATAGAAAAAAAAGTAAGGGAGTAAAGATTTGATGGATTTTTTTGATTAGATTTTCTGACGTTGGGTTGTTCAGTTGAAGTCCGTTGCAGAACAGAGCAACTGTTGGGCTGAGTGAATGATTTCTGGTGTGTACATTCTATTTTGCAACAAAGGTTGTAGATTTACAAAAAAAAAATATCATGCTGTAGGGTTTCCAGGGTGCTCCAGTTTCCTCCCATACTCCAAAGTATGCCTTCAGATTGACATGGTAAAATTGTGAATTGTCGCAGGTGTGTGAACTTTCACTGTCAGTTTTATTACACTGGTTTTTAAAACATACTTAAAATAAAGCTTTAGAGAGAGAGGATGAGAGAGAGTGTAATGGTATGAGTGAGAGAGATGGTGTGTGTGTGAGAGAGAGAGAGAGCCACAACCCGAAACGTCACCTATTCCTTTTCTCCACAGATTCTGCCTGACGCGATGAGTTACTCCAGCTATTTATGTCTATCTTCAATGGTTCAATGATAACACAAAGTATTGGAGTAACTCGGCGGGTGAGACAGCATCTATGGAGAAAAAGGATAGGTGAAGTTTCAGCTCCGAACCCTTCTTCACACTCAATGGTTCTTTACCATCATATGTACCGAGGTATAGTGATATTTTGTTTGTGCATAAAATTCAGTAAATTATCACAATACCTTAGCACAAATGCAGATTAAGCACAAAGTGTATAGAAATAGTCCATTGAGAACATCTACAAGAGTTACCAGGTTTTGGCACTATTTTCACAGTCCAAGTTGCGTTAAATGCGACTGGCATAAAGGCCCGTTGTCCTGGCGATGATGCCAGGCCAAGCAAAGTTGCAGTCGTCCTCCACCGTTGCTGCACCACTCTGCGCCACTGCAGGGCGTGTCCATTCCGTGCACCCCATCTCTTGGTGTGGCACCCGGTCAAGTTGAACCCAGGCTGCTGCAGGGACTCCATCTTGATTCGGATCTTCGGCCAGTGAATCATTATCCCTCTCCCAGCCCGGCCACTATACCTACATCCGATATGCTCCAGGGGCACATTCCACCGCCAATCTTGATGGTGCAGAAGGTAAGGCATCAGGTTCCTCTTACCGGTCCTTTCTTCTTGCGTCCATAGTCGCCGACTTTCTCCATCCTTATCTCCAGATCTCCGGTCCTTGGGGGGTGAGCAGGGGCCAAACCAGGCCAGGATTCCCAGTTCCATGACCTTCTGAGGCAGATGGGCCTCTTCCTGTGTTGTACTGTTCTATATTCTATCATACTTCTGTTACTTTCGTGATATCTTCACAAATAGTGTGCTTGGAGAACTGAAGATTAAAAAAACCCATAAACAGCATTGAAACTAATCCAACTATTGATCTGGAAAAGTAAAAATAACCACTTGTGGACACTTTTCTCAGGGTCCATAGACATCTGTCCCTATCACATAAATTGACAACAAATGCAGCATTTTGAGATAATTACTGAAATATATGAGAAAAAGTAAATAGTTTGGTTTTGTTACTTCATGGTGGTGCAGTGGTAGAGTTGCTGCCTTACATCGCCAGGGGACGGATTTGATCCTGATCACGCATGCTGTCTGTACGGTGTTTGTACGTTCCCCTCATGACCTGCGTGAGTTTTCTACGGGATCCACGGTTTCATCCCACACTCCAAAGACGTACAAGTTTGTGGGTTAATTGGCTTGGTATAATTGTAAATTGTCCCTGGAGTGTAGGGTAGTTTTAATGTGCGGGGATCGCTGGTCGGCACGGACTCGGTGGGCCGAAGGACCTGTTTCCACGTTGTATCTCGAAAGAGAGCTAAAAGAAACATCCTATTCCACGTTGAAGACGTCCAGCAATCCTATTGATTTTATAACTCTGGCATTCAAAATTTAATGCCAAACATTAATTGGATTGACGTACCCACATAACTTTCAGCAACACATGGCACAGACTTATAGAATTATACTGCACAGAATGAATCCACTGAGTTCATCTTGGTCTCGCTGTGTCTTTGATTCAGCTTTCCCAGTAAGTCCTGAGCCCTTGATCTTTACCGTGACCAATATTTAATATTTAATTCAATATTTATCCAACTCTCTTATGTAAGTTATTACTGACTCCGCTCCCTTCACCATTTAGGTAGGACATTCCACAGCAAAACAACTTGCTGCGTAAAAGCTTTCTCCTTTAATACAGTGTGTCTAATATAGTTCTTCTGCCAATTAGGTTAAATCAGTATTCTCTGATTACTGACCTTTCAAGAGCAGCATAAAGAAGTCTTGTGTCTATTAAAAGCTTTCATGATTTTTTGAACATTAAGTTATGAATATTAGCATGAAATTTATTTAGCAGCTTGGCATCTGAATTGAAATATTTTCCCACAAGAATTTCAATATTTTTCACGCATAAAGTTTTTCTTCATTTTGGATAGTTTGCTTATTTTGGCTATCTAATGAGAATTATATGCTGGACATAAGATTAAAGAGACAAAACAGCGAAGGGAACTCTGAATCCACTGCAAACAGAAATACCTCCAAGTTCCTATGGAGGGTTAGGTATGGATTTATCCAACGTTGAGAAATGGAGATTCTTGGTGTGCTGCACAAACGGAAACCTGTCAATTTATGTCTGTTCTTGACCGGTTTTCCTACAAACATCAGCCATTGGTGTGCTTGCGATTTCCGAGAGAACGCCTATCTATCTACCAAAACTATGGCCGTCATTTTGCCGCCTTGCTGCATTTCCCTTTGATTCATTGCCACGCCCAATTCAGACGCTCAATCTCCGAGATATTTTCCATTTCGGTAGAGATTTCGCTTTTCTTTCTAAGTATCCGCTCCTCATTTCATATGTCGTGTTGAAGTACATGTTTTTAATCAAATTTTTTCCCCCCCCGATGTAAATCAAAAGATATATTAATGATTTTACAAAATTGCCAAACACTTCTCTTTTCACTGCTGCCCCTGCAATCTTACATTTGGGAAGGGGTTCCAAGGGAGGAGAAGGGTATAAAACCATTGGGTTGGGGGGATCAACCATTGGGGGAGCCTCTAGTATATCTCAAATCAGTCCGCCTGCCGCCGTCCGGCGTCCGCCGCGCGTTTCTTCCTTTGATTCATTGCCACGCCCAATCCAGACGCTCAATCTCCGAGATATTTTCCATTTCGGTAGAGATTTCGCTTTTCTTTCTAAGTATCCGCTCCTCATTTCATTTCGTCGTGTTGAAGTACATGTTTTTAATCAAATCCTTCTCCCCCCCCACCACCACCCCACCCCCAAGTGGTCTAAACTGGCTTCTCCATTTACATGTGTTCTTCGAAACAAAGTTGCAAGAGAGGAACACATGGCTGCAGCAGGCAGGGGAGGGCTTGCAATCTTACATTTGGGAACGGGCTCAGTTCCAATGGAGGAGACGGGTGCATGGTGGAATATTGGGTTGGGGGATCACACCATTGGGGGAGCAGACAACACTTGGTCTAATATATATATATAAAACTCAAATTAGTCCGCCTGCCGCCGTACGGCGGCATCGTTTGACGCTCCGCAACTCCGAAACCGGACGCAATCTCAGAGATATTTTCCATTTCGGTAGACATTTCGCTTTTCTTTCTAAGTATCCGCTCCTCATTTCATTTCGTCGTGTTGAAGTACATGTTTTTAATCAAATCCTTCTAAAATGTTTGCAAAACATTGTCAGCTTCCAACACACTTCGGTTCAAGAAACACTGAACTTTTCACTGCTGCAAGGCAGGGAGGGCTGTCTTACTTTTTGGTTCCAATGGAGGAGAGACGGTGCATGGTGGAATATTGGGTTGGGGGATGGGGGAGCAGACCCAACGGGTCTGCACTTGGTCTTTTATATATATTAAACTCAAATCGGTCCGCCTACCGGCCGACTGCCGTCCGTGCATTTCTTCCTTTGATTCCCACGCCACCCGCTCAATCTCCGAGATATTTTCCATCCTTTCTAAGTATCCGTTCCTCATTTCATTTCGTCGTGTTGAAGTACATGTTTTTAATCAAATCCTTCTCCCCCCCCCACCCACCCCCCAAGTATTTCAAAAATAAACCAGTCCCTCCCTCCCCCATTGTCAGCTTCCTCTTGCAAGAGAGGAACACTCCCCTGCAATCTTACATTTGGGGAATCCCTCTTTGGGGAGCCCCCAACGGGTCTCCTCTAGTATATTACTACCCCCCCTCTCCTCTCCCCCCCTATGGCCTCTCTCCCCCCCTCCACCATATGTGTGCCGAGGATTTTTCCCGTCGATGAAAAATGACAGATATATTAATGATTTTACAAAATTCCCAATTCTCTCTGCTGCCCCTGCTGGCGGCAGGGGAGAGAGGGACTATAAAACCAGGAAGTGGTGAGCCTCAATCAGTGTCTGCAAGCTGGAGGAAGGCAGAGGGTGACGTTTCTCTGAGTTGTGAATAACACGGAACACATGTCTACTCAAATGTTAGTGGTTCTAAAACACTTGCAGAATGTGTCTATTGGTTATAAAATGTTTGCAAAAAAGTGTTTATTGGTTCTAAAATGTTTGCAAAAAGTGTCTCTTTTGGTTCTACAATGCTTGCAGAATGTGTGTTTTTTGGTTCTAAAATGTTTTTTTAGGTTCTTCCCCCCCCCCCTCCTCTCCCCTCCCCTCCCCCCCCCCCCCCCCCTCTCCCCCCCCCCCTCTCCTCTCCCCCCACTCCTCCCCTCCTCTCTCCCCCCCTCCTCTCCCCCCTCCCCCTTCCCCCTCTCCTCTCCCCCCCTCTCCTCCCCACCCCTCTCCCCCTCCTCTCCCCCTCCTCTCCCCCCTCTCTCTCTCTCCCCTCTTCCCCTCTCTCCCCCCCATTCCCTCCCCACCATTCCTCCCCTCCCCTCCTCCTCCACACCACCCCCCTTCCTCCCCCCCCCCCCTCCTCCCTCCCCCACCTCTCCCCCTCCCCTCTCAGCACACCCCTCTCCTCCCCCCTCCCCCTTCTCTCTCCCCTCCCCCTCCATCCCCTCCCCCACCCCCTCCCTCCCCTCCTCCACACCCCCCCTACCCCCTTGCCTCCACCCTCCCCCTTCCCTCCCCCTCCCTGCTCCCCACCTCACCCCCCTCTCAGCACCACCTCTCTCTCCCCCTCACTCTCACCCTCTCTCTCTCCTCCTCCACCTTTCCCCCCTCACCCACCGTCCCTCTTATCCTCCTCTCCACCCCCCCTATCCCTCTTGCCCCTCTCTCTGTGTCTCTGCCTCTGCCCCTTCTTTCTCTGCCCTCACTCTCTAACCCCCCCCCCCCCCTCTAGATGTGACTGCAAGATGGGGACTATGCGTCAGTAGATAGGGTGGTTATGGGGTAAAAGGAGCAAATTAATACTATTAATATAATGCCTCCTCCCCCCACACACAACCGCACAATGGGGGAACAGACCCAACGGGTCTGCACTTGGTCTAGTAAAGGTTATAAAACTCACTAAGTAAGGAAAGCAATTAGTATTTATTTTACAGCTGAAACTGTTAGGTTCCATTATGTTGAAAAATATATTTTGGCAGCCCCTTGAGAGATGTTCATGGACACGGTATAGACTATGCGGATGGTCATACTCCTATAATGGTGTCTTCTGCGCACTCCATCCCGCTCGAACCATGGTCTTTGACCTCCCCTGATCACTGAAGTCCAATGCAGGCATCTCTTTGGCAGCAAGCTGTCTCTTATGTACTTATGATTTTTCCCTTTCGAACCCCTGCATGGTTGGCATAAATTCAGGAACACAGAATAATGCCGGCAGCACAGTGCACACACTGTGCCTTCATGGATATGAACCTTTGTGACAGGAGATTCAAGAACTGATGATGCTTTGGGATTCTGCAGCTCACAGTTCACCTGCAAAATGCAAGGAACTGTTGACACTGGAAACCTACTATAAAACCAGAAAATGCTGAAGATATTCGCATGGGCTGCACAGTGGCTCATTGGCAGAGTTGATGCTTAACAGTGCCAGAGACCCGAGTTCGATCCTAACTAAGGGGGCTGTCTGTACAGAGTTTGTATGCTCTCCATGTGACCATGTCCGGGTGATCTGGTTTACTCCCATACTCCAAACATTTGTAGGTTGTGTAGGAAGGAACTGCAGATGTTGGTTTACACCGAACATAGACTCTAAATGCTGGAGTAACTCAACGGGTCATGCAGCATCTCTGGAGAAAAGGAATGGGTGATGTTTTGGGTTGAAACCCTTCTTCAGACTGTCCAATCCAAAACGTCACCTGTTCCTTTTCTCCAAAGATGCTGCCTGACCTGCAGAGTTACACCAACATTTCGTGTCTATTTTAGGATTTTAGGTTAATTGGCTTCTGTAAAAAGCCCCCAGTGTGTAGGATAACATAGCGCGAGTGTACGGGTGATTATTGGTCAGTACAATTTGATGGCTGAAGGACCTGTTTACAAGCTGTTTCTCTAAAATATATGTTTTTTTTACATATTCAGTAGGTAAAACTACATCTTTCCACATATGCTACCAGTCCCGTGGAGTATCTCCAATACATAGTTTTTCTATATGCGTTGTCAAACATATTTTGTCACAATCTTGGGAGGGGACTAATATCTACGCTGCAACCCGGAGCAAGAATCAGGTTTCCTTAGTCCTCATTTTCCACACCATTAATTCCCACCTCCCATCTACCCCGCACAACATCCCTATTCAAAGAACCCATCACAATAATTTCTGTTGCCTTCAATGGAATGCCTTCCACCACCAGACACATCTTCCTTTCCCTTCCCCTCACACTTCTTGGTTCCCTCGTCCAACTCTAATCAATAGCTCCCTTTCTTTCAGTTCAGTTTAGAGATACAGCATGGAAACAGGCCCTTTAGACCGAGTCTGCACCGACCAGCGTTCCCCGTACATTAACACTATCCTGTACGGGACAATTTTAAAATATATATATACACCAAGCCAATTAACCCACAAACCTGTACATCTTGAAGTGTGGGAGGAAACCAAAGTTCTCGGAGAAAACCCACATGGTCACAGGGAGAACGCACAAACTCCGTACAGACAAGCACCCGTAGCCAGGATCGAACCCAGGTCTCTGGCGCTGTAAGGCATCAAACCTACTGCTGTGTCACCGTGCTGTCTGCCTTCTCACATAATTTTCTTGTTGAACTGCAGCGAATGCATTTCTGGCCTTTAATTCTTCCCTTACTGCCACCCAGAGACAAAGACTCCTGGGCGAAACAACACTTTGCTTGACCTACTTCCAATGTAGCATATTCCATTCAGTGCTCGTGTGGTCTCCTGTACAATGAAAAGCCAATGCGTACATTGCTGAATACCTCTTTGCAATCGCAAGGGTGACCCTGAGACTGTCACTTTAATTCTCTGTCCCACCTCCTCCCTATTATCTGTATTTGGCTTCACACTCTGTTTAATGAAACTCAATATAATCATCTCATTTGCTGACCAAGCACATTGCAGTCCTTGCATGCAACTTTGAATTCAAAAGTTTCAGATGATAAGCATTTTTGATTCTGAGTCTTATTCATTAACCTGTAATATTAACTCTATTTGCCTCCCAGGTCACAGTTTCATCTCATTGAGAAGGTACAAGAGCCTGAGAACTGTGACATCCAAGTTCAAGAACAGTTTCATCCTATAAGCCATCAGACTCCTGAACCACTGCACCACCCTAACCACAACCCTGCCACAGCAATGAACCACTATGGACTTGGTATAAGTTTGCACCACATCCTGTCTTGCACTATTATGGTCTGCTTACATAAGTTCATAAGTCATAGGAGCAGAATCAGGCCATTCAGCCCATCATGTCTACTCTACCATTTATTCATGGATGATCTATCTTTCCCTTTCAATCCCATTCTCCTGCCTTCTCCCCATAACCATTGACCCCCAATGCCCCTCTCCCACTTAGGAAACCTGAACGGAAACCTCTGGGGACTTTGCGTCCCACCCAAGGTTTCCCTGCGGTTCCCGGAGGTTTTCATCAGTTTCCCCACCTGCTTCCACTACCTGCAACCTCTGAGAACCACACGAAAACCTTGGGTGGGGCGCAAAGTCTCCAGAGGTTTCCGTTCAGGTTTCCTAAGTGGAACAGGGGCATTACTAAACAGGTACCCGCCAATCTTTGCTTTAAAAATACCCAAAGACTTGGTCTCCACGGCCATCTGCAATGAATTCCACAAATTTACCATCTTTAGACAAAGTAAAATCCTCCTTACCTCCCCTCAAAAGGTATGCCTTTTTATCCTGAGGCTGTACCCTCTGGTCCTAGACTTTCCCACAAGAGGAAACATCCTCTCCACATTCACTTTCCAGATCTTTCACAATTCATATTCACAATATAGCTGATTACTTGTATGTTTTTTTGTTGTATTTTTTTAGTTTATGTGCTAAAGCTACAGTAAGTAAGAGCGTATATGACAATTAAATAATCTTGAAGACTCTCGTCTCTTCTCATAGGAAAAAACGACACAAAGTGCTGGAATAACTCAGCGGGTCAGGCAGTATCTCTGGAAAATGTGGGCAGATGACGTTTTGGGACAGGACCCTTCTTCAGTCTGATTGTGGTGGGGTAAAGTGAAAGCTGAAAGCAGGGTAAAGCCTGTTGAGTGATAGGTGGAAACATGCGACGAGAGGGGGGTTTGTTAGACAGATGGTTGGACTAAAGCTAGAGATGAAAAGCTAAAAGGTGCGAGATATGAATCGAAGAGATGCAAACTGTGAAGCTAGAAGAAGTAATATAGGTCGGAGGGGAGGGAAATGGGTGCGAGCCTTGGTAGGCAACAGAGAGGTGGGGGAGGGGGCAGTTGGAGGTTACTTACCTAGACGTAGAGCATTCTCTTTTGGTTCAGTTCTTCAGCAACTACAATGTATTTAGTTGACCATAGTAGCACTATTTCTTTTCTGCTGCCTCGTCCATTCATCATCCTCTGTTCACACCACCTTCAACTGCGATGATCAAGCTTTCACCACTCTCTGTCGATGATCACCAGCACGACTTGTGTCATTCTGTGTCTCTTGGTCAGCTGCTGCTCTGTTTGGCTTTTCCTCGTCCTCACGTAGATTTTCAAACTGAAATGGAAACACTTTTGCTTTCTCCACAGCTGCTGGCTGACTTGCTGAGTGTTTTCAGCATTTTATGGTTTTTTTCAAATTTTCAATACTCCCTCTGGCCTTAATGTACAAAGCAGAAATAGATTTCTTCAGCATTCTCTATCTTTTAAATTAAATTATTATGGAATGTGGATATTGCTGACAAGGCAAACATTTTATCCTTTGAACTAAGTGACATACTTGTTCTATTCAATCACATTGTTGGGTGTGGTTCACTTAGAAACTAGATTTGGTGCGGTGCGGTTTTAATTTCCTAAAAAGCATACATGAAAAATAAGTTCATTTTTCCAAAAATAAAATCCACTGTTCGTCCCATCACCATTTGTCATTTTTTTAGTTTTATGGATTTAGAGAAACATCGTGGAAACAGGCCCGTCGGCTCGCAGAGTCCACATCGACCATCGATCACCCATTCATATTAGTTCTGTATTATCGCACTTTCTCATAAATTCCCCACACACATGGGGCAATTTTTACAGAGGCCAATTTACCTACAAACCCACACGTGTCTTTAGGATGTGGGAGGAAACCGGTGCACCCGGAGAAAACCCATGCGGTCACATTGAGAATGTGCAGATTCCACATGCACATCACCTGAGGTTAGGATCCAACCCGGGTCTCTGGTGTTGTGTGTCAGCAGCTCTACCAGCTGCACCACTGTACCTTCTTTTCAAGACTTTATATTACAGTTTTATTTAATCGCTTGAATCCTCAGTTGTGATAATGAAACTTAAACCAACATCTGTGGATCAATAGTCCGCACACTGGTCTTCTTGCTGACTATAAGCACAATTCACAAATACTGAAAGAATCGGGCCTTTATTCCAGTGTTCTGAATTTGACCACATTGATTTTCCGTGAGTGCATTCAATAAAGTTCCTTTTTGCTCATCCACCTTTTCTGATCTTGCCCAGTGCTGAAACAAAATCTTTATTTTGTAAAGTGATGATTTAGTGCATTATTACTTTCTTGAAATATACTTTTGGGGCAGCACAGTGGCACAGCAGTAGAGTTGCTGCCTTACAGTGCCAGAAACCTGGTTAGATCTTGACTATGAGTGCTATCTGTACGGAGTTTGTACGTTCTCTCTGTGAATGCGTGCGTTTTCTCCAGGTGTTACAGTTTCCTCCCACATTCCAAAGACATGCAGGTTTGTAGGTGTATTGGGTTCTGTAAATTTACCCTAGTGTGTAGGATAGCACTAGTGTATGGGGTGATTGCTGATCGGCAGGGACTCAGTGGGCCGAACGGCCTGTTTCCACGGCGTATCTCTAAAGTCTAAAGTTTTGCAAACGTCAGCTCAGAATGCAATATATCTGAGGGAGACAGGCGAGATTTTAAACAAATTATTTTAGGACAAGCTTTTAATTTTCTAACATTCTCTTGAATTATAGTACAGCAATATAGAATTTTTGATTACAATCTCCCCAAAATCATACCTCCTTTCTGGAAGGATGAGTTTGATTGGTAATTATTATCAACATTCAAGAACTCCTGTGCAAAGTTCTGTCAGGGTGGTGTCTATGGTTGCCTGAAACTTGTCAAGTGTGGTGTTGCCTGGAAGGTGCTGCCAGCAGTTGTGATGAGGCAGATAGGATTGTGGAATTTATGGGGCTTTTGGAAAGAAACATGAATAAGCAGGGAATGGAGGGATATGGATCACATGGGGGGATATGGATCACTTGCAGACAAAGGAGATTCATTTAAACTGGCATGATATTTGGTGTAGACAATGATTGTGGATGTTCATGTGCGTTACTATGTTATAAAAATGTGCTCGGAAATAACATGCTACAAGGTTATGTCCATTGCATAGACATGTATAATGTGTTCCTATATTAATCACTTAGTATTAGGCAATACAGACTATAGATTTGGCATATTGTCCTTCAGCAGTCAGAGTATTGAATATAGAAGTTGGGAGGTCAAAATACGATAGAATATGATTTAAAAAATGTATTCGTCCCCAGAGGGAAATTGGTCTGCCAACAGTCACAACACTAAATAAGGTACACGAAAACTTGAAATTAAAAGTGATTAAAAAAAGGTGCACGGCAACTTCACCGGAATGAACGAACAAGCGAACAAACAAACGCAGACTTATCCCCTGGCCAGAGGGTTCTAAAGTCGATTCCCCTCACCCCCCCACACTGGGTCCCCCTTTGTTCTCCCATTGTTCTTCACAACAGCCCCCCATTGTCTTCGCCTCGCCCCCTCATGTTCATCGACTGCTGGTCGCGAGGACCCACTGCCACTAAGGCTCCCACTGCAGCCGAGGCTCCCGTTGCCGCTGATGCCCCACCACCACCGAGGTATCTGCTGCCACCGCCGAGGCTCCCATCACTGCCGCTGAGGATCCTATCAACACCACCGATCCTTCGGCCCAGGCAGCCCTCGCTGCTCAGCTTCACCGCGGTACCCTGTGGGGCGAGTCAGGTCAACCGGGGCACATTCCGATCGGCAGCGCGGTTGTTCATCGGGTGGATCGGGCCGGCACGGCTTCCCGGGACACTCCTGCCATTCACATGGCTCCCCGGGGATTGCAGTTATATAAGATGTTGGTGAGGCCACATTTGGAGAATTATGTTCAGTTTTGGTCACCATGTTATAGGAAAGACGTTGTCAAGCTGGAATGGGCGCAGAGAAGATTTACGAGGATGTTGCCAGGACTCACGGCCTGAGCTATAGGGAGAGGTTGAGCAGGCTAGGACTCTATTCCTTCGAGCTCAGGAGGATGAGGGGTGATCTTATAGAGGTGTACAAATTCATGAGAGGAATAGATCAGGTAAACACACAGTCTCTTGCCCAGAGTAGGGGAATGGAGAACCAGAGGACATAGGTTTAAGGTGAGGGAGGAAAGTATTACAGGAACCTGAGGGGTAACCTTTCTACACAAAGGGCGGTGGGTGTATGGAACAAGCTGCAGGAGGAGGTAGTTGAGGCAGGTACTATCGCAATGGTTAAGAAACATTTAGATCGGTTAAGTACATGGATAAACTGGGTTTAGGTGCATATGGGGCAAATGCAGGCAGGTGGGACTAGTGTAGAAGGGGCATCTTGGTTGGTTTGGGCAAGTTGGGCTGAAGGGGTTTTTACCACACTGCATAACTTTATGACTGTGACCTCTGACATTAGTGTTTTGGTTCTTTAACAATTAAGTCATGTGGGGTGACTCTACAATATGTATTGGTGTAACCAACACAATGGGCCAAATAGTTTTCTTCCATCTGTGGTTCTATTCCAAATGGTTCCTTGTGAAAAGATCAAAAAATAATTTTATTTACAGAAGTCTTCTCACTAATTCTCAGAAATACCGAAATAATGAAAATTTTCAGAAGACTCCTGAAATTAAATATAAATCAAAACTAGCAACTTCCGAGACACTTGCTGAAATGGAGAAACAATGAAATGCAGAAGCTGGTGTACAAAAAAAAAGTGCTGTATTAAATCAGTGGATCAGGCAGCATCTCTGGAGAACATGGATAGGTGATGTTTTGGGTTGGGATCCTTCTTGAGGCTGATTGTGATGAGGGGGGGGGGGGGGGGGGGGGGGGGGGGTGGGAGAAAGCTGGAAGAGAGGAGGGGCAGGCAAAGCCTTCAGCACGATGGACTTTCCTTCAGAATTAAATGTATAGAATTTATTTTGTGATATTACTGTTGGTAATAATATTCTGCTTTAGCTGAAGGACTCTTTTTGTCTAGGTTTGAAATTGATTCTAAATTTAGCCTGACATCTTGTAATTTACAGCTTGCTCCTATATCTAATAACTGACCCAATACAAGTCGATGTCGATAGAGTTTGTGGCGTGACTGTGTGTGCCTTCGTCACAAGATGCATGTGGACAGTAATGTTGTTGGTTTTGAGGAAGCACAATAAGGATGGAATTCAATATCAAATGTTACATCTTCAACATAATAAGATGTTTGTAGGTTATTAAGTTGTGTGCTGTGTGCCCGCTCTGAATTTTCAAAACTCTTTTGAACTGTTCATATTGTGCATTGCCAAAGTATAACAGTGATCTTAACATGAAGGAAATGTTTTGCTGGAAAATGCGATTAGCAGTTAGAAGAAGAACAATGTGGCGCACCAGTAGAGATGCTGCCTAATGCCCCTGTCCTACTTGGGAAACCTGAACGGAAACCTCTGGTGACCTTGCCGCAACCCAAGGTTTCCTTGAGGTCGCCAGAGGTTTTGGTCACTCTCCCTAATGGTCGAAAGTGGTTTCCATGTGGCCGAGGCTTCATCTAGGTTGCTTCGATTGTTTCAACAAAATCAAAACCGGCCTTGACTAAAAATAGGTTGCCGTTTGGTCGAAGCCGGTGGAGTGGGATCGCTATTTACTTACAGGCAGTCGAAGGCCATCTCCTTCGCTGACCGGCCATTTTGATTGGCTCATTGGAGTTTTCAGGACCCAGAAGACCCGCCTTACGTAAAATGCCCGCTAAATTTATTAAACTTCTTAAAACTGTCTCCACTCCTTCTCTCCCCCCTTCTCTCCCTCCCTTCTCTCCCCCCTTCTCGCGGGCAAGGTCACCAAAGGTTTCCATTCAGGTTCCCGAAGTGGGACAAGGGCAGTACAGCGCCAGAGACCCAGATTCGACCCTGATTGTGGGTGCTGTTTGTATGGAGTTTCTACATTCTCCCTGTGACTACATGGGCTTTCCCTGGGTGCTCTGGTTTCCACCCACACTGCAAAGACATACAGGTTTGTAGGTTTGATGGTCAATACAAACTCAGTAGTCCTAAGGCCTGTTGTCTTGATGTCTGATTCTATCATCTGTGTGGTGTCTGCTACATTTTATTGAGTTGAGCCTCGTGCAAAAGTTCTTGCTTCACAACATTGGTTTTGTGTTCTCTCACTATAATGAAAGTTATTGCAGTTGCCTATTAAAGTCAAGACAGAAAGATATATCCAATAATTATCAGTATAAGTTAAATGTGTTAATCACTGACAATCACACCCATTTGTTCAGCAATCCGACAGGATAATGAGTAGTTCATGCAGAAACGCCAATTCCAAATTACCCATGGGTTAATGCAACAAACTGCTACTGTTTGTAGTTTTGATGGAGTTACACTAAGGTGAGAGGGGAAAAATGTAATAGGAACTTGAGGGGTAATATTTTTGCACGTAGGGTAGTGGGTATATGGATTGAACTGGCACAGGAGGTAGTTGAAGCAGGTACTATAATAGCATACTATACATAGATAGGTACTTAGATGGGAAAAGTTTAAGATATGGGCCAAACACAGGCAGGTGGGACAAGTATAGATGGAGCATCTTGGTCGGCGAGAGCAAGTTGGGCCAAAGGGCCTGTTTCCATGTTGTATGGATATTACTTTCATGAGAAGAATTTAGTTACATATACAATCTTAACCTCCTAATTTCTTGGAGGTAGAGGAATTGTGAATACGTACTAAGAAAACCTTCTTGTCCCTGTTGGTTGTGATGCAGTTGGAAAGACCTGCACCTCTGAATCATATTTAGAATTCAAATCTTACTTGAGCTCCATGAATCTAGAATTAACAGTGAAGACCAGCCTCATGAGCCTCATGACTGAAATGGAGACATAAGGAACTGCAGATGCTGGAATCTTGAGCAAAGCACAAAGTGCTGGAGCGACTGAGTGGGTCAGGCAGCATCTGTCGAGGGAATGGACAGGGAATATTTTGGGTCGGGACCCTTCGCAAATCACTAATGTGTTTAATGAATATTGTCCTAACTGGCCTGCAACTATACCAGTGCAGTGGTGACTAATGTCGGGCTGATGTTCGGACAATTTGTTGCACGAGTTTCTCTCTGGAATACAAAAAGTCCCATTGAAACAATACAGGACAATTAATCATGTGTCCCAGGAGCAATCTAATTTTTCCACCCAACATCAAAGAATTAGAGGAATAGATAGGTGAATGCCCAGAGTAGGAGAATTAAGAACCAGAGGAGATGAGTTTAAGGTGAGATGGGAAAGATTTGATAAGATCACGAGGGATGACTTTTTCACTCAAATGGTGGTTGATGTATGGAATGACCTGCCAGGTGAGGTAGCTGAGGCAGGTACTATACCAAAATTTGAAAGTCATTTAGGCAAAATCATGTAGATTTGGAGGGGGAAAATTCAAAGAGCTCAAGAGTAACTCAACAGGTCAGGCAGCATCTCTGGAGGACATGGATGGCTGACGTTTCAGCTCAGGATCCTTCTACAGATGATTGAAGTAGGGGGGGGGTGAGAATGGTGGAAAAAAGATGGTAAGATGGTAGTGGAGCAAACTCTGGCAAATGAAAGGAAGGTGCATGTGAGAAGGGTTTTGATTGGCAGATGGGTGAACAGACATTATGATTACAAAATACACAAAAGGATGTAAGATTAGTGAAACATGAAGCAAGATGAAGGGATATAGGTGACGGGGAAGGGGAAAGGAGGCAGGATAGTGGGAGAAATGGGTGTGTACCTCAGTGGACCACAGGGTAGAGAAGGTTTGTTATTGGAAATTGGAGAATTCCATATTTAATATATTAATTCAAAAGCTACCCCAGCAGAATATGAGCTTCTGTTACTCTACTTTGTGTGTGGCCTCACTCTGGCAATGGAGGAAGCCCAGGTTGGTATGGGAAGGGGAGCTAAAATGTGTTAGCAGCCAGCTGATCTTGTGCGAGTGTTTTAGCGAAAACTAGTCTACACTTGGTCTCGCCGATATATAGGAGCTCATATTGGGAGCACCAAATACAGTATAGATGAGTTTAGAGGAGGTACATGTGAACCTCAGCCTCACCTGGCAGTAAAGTTCTGGGATTGTGAAAAGCCTGCAGAAGATCAATATTCCAACTTAAAGATCATTACCCTCATTAACAGAACCCTCCGCAACTTAATTCTTCCCTTCCCCTATATCTTTACCTGCCATAGCCAGCACTATGGCAGGTAATTTTCACAAACCGATTCCCACTTCAAACCTCGTGAGCCTATGTACATCTTTGGTAGAGGCATTTTTAGTTTTAAGATACAACATGGAAACAGGCCCTTCAGCCCATCAAGTCAATGATCTATGACTCTACAATAGTAGCACAGCTGGTAGAGCTGCTACCTCACAGCACTAGAAGCCCTGGTTCAATCTTGACCATCAATCATCCCTTCACACTAGTTCGATGTTATTCTCACCTTCTCATTCAGTTCCTACACAATAGGAGCAATTTTTACAGAGGGCAGTTAAGCTCCAAATACGCACGTCTTCGGGATGTGGGTGGAAACTGGAGCATGCGGGAGTCAGTATGTTTTCCCTGTGACCGCGTGGGTTTACTCCAGGTGCTCTGTTATCCTCCTACACTCCAAAGGCGTACGGTTTTGTCAGTTAATTGGCCTCTGTAAATTGTAAGCTGTAGCTAGTGTGTAGAATAGAATGTGTCTGGGGTAATCACTGGTGGCGTGGACTGGGTGAGCTGTAGGGACTGTTTCAATGCTGTATCTCTAAATTCACATGGAGAACATGCTACATGGGCAGCACCTGAGCTTAGGATTCAACCAGGGTTTCTGGTGCTGTGGGGTAGCAGCTCTACCAACTTTTATATAGTTATAGAATCCTACAGTAGACAAGTGGGCCCTTCAAATCAGCTTGTCCATGCCAAACAAGATGCCCCTTCTATGCAAGCCTTACCTGCCTCAGTTGGCCCATATCTCTCTAAACCCTCACTATCCTGTCCAAATGGCTTTTAAACATTGTAATAGTACCTGTCTCAAGTACCCCCTCTGGCAGATTGTTCCAGATACCCACCACTCTGTTGATGCAGAATAAGAATCAAGTTAGACCAGTCGCACACATTGTGTGGTGCATCAGATTGAAGGCAAACAAAGCAGGTTATTAAGAATAGGTTCACATTATAAAAGTGACAGCAAATAGTTCAGCACCACTGCACTCTTGTTAATAAACACTTACTTCTCTAAATTGGATATGGCTCAATATGCTTCCTGTGTTGTCACTTAAAACAGTCTTGGTTTTTCATCTCTTCATCGGATCACACCTATGTTTCTCCTGCATGCACTTTCCAGCCCTGCTCCTTCCTGCCACGTGAGTGCATGATTATAGACACATGCACAAGCAGGCACATATGCCCAATGGTGATTCCTTCATCAGACAACAGTGCAGAACAGGAAGTCTGTGCTGATAAATCAATGAACTGCAGATGCATGTTTACAAAGAAAAAACAAAGTACCGGTGTAACTGGGTCAGGCAGTACCTCTGCAGAACATGGACAGATGACATTTAGGGTCAGGATCTTTCTTCAAATTGATTGTGGGGAGAGGGGGAGATATGGGGGAGAAAGCTGGAAGAGAGAACCAGCAGGGCAAAGCTTAGTGAGTGATAAGTGAAAACAAGGAATCACAGACGCTGGTTTACCAAAGAAAGGCACAAAATGCTGTAGTAACTCAGCAGGTCAGGCAGCGTCCCTGAAATACATGGATAGAGTGATGTTTTTGGTGAAAAATCTAAAGAAGAGTCCTGATCCAAAATGTTATCTATCTATTTTCTCCAGAGATGCTGCCTGACCCGCTGAGTTATTCCAATATGTTGTGTCTTTCCTTTGAGTGGTAGGTGGATACTGGTGAGTGAGGGGGAGGGGAGTTAATAAGTAATGGCTGGACAAAGGCCAGAGATGAAAAGGTAAAAGGGGTTGGATCAGGATAAAAGGGGAGTGAATTGTGAAGTTTCCAGCTATGCGGACGTTGAGCTAGTCCAGAACTTTGTGTCTTTTTATGTATGACTAGTGGTTGTTCATTGTGTTCAGCTATTACAAGCCAGTAGTTGTGATACTGTTCTGCATTCAGCTGAATGAACAGCAGTAGGTTTATCACCAGCGCTCTCAGTAAAATTGCGGAGGAAATGGCAGCACCTGCAATCTATCGGTGTTTGCTGCTTTTAATTTTAGTCGTAGGTAATTAATGTCTTGCACATGGTTCCCTTTCCTGAAATACATTGCTGGCGATTCAGCATACTTCACACTGAAAAACCTACACTCACACTTCCAGTGTCATTTCCTCTTTCTTGGTGTACAAAGTCAGGGAAAGGAGCATTGACTTTAAAGGCAAAAGGCCACAGTGCTGCAGTAACTTGGCAGCTCAAGCAGCGTATCTGGAGAACGTATAGACAGGTGACATTTCGGATCAGGACTGAAGAAGGATCTACCCATTATCTCAAATCTTTTGTCTTTTCATCTCTGGCCTTTGTCCAATCTTATACCAATCACACCCCACCCCTCCCTCCCTCCCATGTATTTACCTATCATTCAAAGAAAAAAACACCAAATGTTGGAGCAATTCAGTGGGTCAGGCAGCATCTCTGGAGAGCATTGGATAGGATGAAGTTTTGGGTAGGGACTTTGTGTGTGTTAGACTCTTTTCACCCAAGACAACCCTCTATCCATTCTTTAACAAGAATCAACAGAGATGAACTACTTGACACCTCAGTTACTCCAGTATTTAAAGTCTTTCTTTGGTAAACCAGCAGTCGGGTCAGTTCCTTGCTACAAAATCCACTCAAACACTGTTTGAGAGCTTTAAAAATAAATGATTTAAAAAACATTAAAAAAGTCAATGACCTGCTGTGTTTTTCTTGACAGCAGTTTGTGACCTTTTGCGTATTAACCTGCATCTACAGTTCATTGTTTCTACATTTGCCTTAAAGAGTTGTATCCAGTTATCTTGCTGGCACAAAATCCAACAGGCTGGGTAATGCCTCAGTGTTTGCATTATTCACAAATGGCACATAGCTGCCTAAACACATGGCACAGGGCAGTGTCACACAGTCATTTCTACTAATTCACTTGTAATAACGTTAGGATCAATTGCCTTTTGGCTGATTTCATGTAATTGCACTGCCTCAGATGTATATGGGAGTGACTTTTAGCAGTGATACCTGAAGGTAATCCTCTTTCTGCAGTTAAACAACTCACTGGTTCATGAATTAAAAGAAAATGGTGGTGAAGCAAAACCTTCTGCATTGTCTTCTTACTCTATCATTTAGTCAATTTTAGACTTAAACTTTCAATACAATACAATACAATACAATACAATACAATACCGTTTATTTGTCATGTGAACCTCACATGAGGTTCAAACAAAATTTGATTTCTGCAGTCCTACAAGAAAAGAACCAAGACACACCAACACAATTTCGGATACAATGTAGGCAATTGTATCTAATCGCACACGGAAATTCACAATGAATCAATGATTTGTGCATTTCTTGCACCTTTCATCTCACAGAAATTTCGAATTTCAGGGGGGCACGGTGGCGCAGTGGTGGGGTTGCTGCCTTACAGCGCCAGAGACCCGGGTTCGGTCCTGACTACAGGTGCTGTCTGTACGGAGTTTGTACGTTTTCCCTGTGACCGTGTAGGTTTTCCCCCACACTCCAGACGTACAGATTTGCAGGTTAATTGGCTTTGGTAAAAATGGTAAATTGTCCCTAGTGTGTAGGGTGTACTAGTGGAGCACTGGGTCGGGGCTGACTCGGTGGGCCAAACGTCCAGTTTCTGCGCTGTATCTCAAAACTAAACTAAACTTTTAAGGCACTAGTAAAAACATATTTGATTTGTAAAGTCCTTATAGCCAAATTTAAAATTTATTTTAAGGTTTAATATAAGAAACATTGAATCAGCTGGCAGAGAACAAAGTTCCACAAAAATTAAAGAGATGCCGACTGAATCATTTAGTCATACATTTGCACACTCAGAAACAGCTGCATCGTGATGCAGCTCTATAGATCTTTGGTTAGGCTGTATTTGGAGTATTGCGTGCATTTCTGGTCTCCCCATTACGGGAAAGCTGTGAAGGCTTTGGGGAGGGTGCCGGGGAGGTTTACCAGAATGCTGCCTGGATTAGAGGGTTTCAGTTACAGGGGGAGGTTGGATAGAATTGGATTGTTTTATGAGACTGAGGGGAGAGGATAGAAAAATATACAAGTTTGAGAGCAGCAGATGGCGTAGACAGTCAGAACCTTTTTCCCAGGGTGGAAATGTCTGGTTCCTACACTGGGGGGACACTAAAACACCAGAGGGAATAGCTACACGGTGAGAGGAGGGAAGTTTAATGACCCAAAACATTGCCTGTCCATTCTTACCATAGATGCTGCCTGACACGCTGAATTCCTCCGGCACTGTGTTTTACTCAAGATTCCAGCATCTATGGTTTCTTGTGCCTTGATGCATGATAGAGATTGATGGCTGAATTGGTGGGTGCGGGAATGTTATCTGTTCTCCGATACATGACCGAGAGATTCCATGCTAACAATTATCAGGTCAGCCATAGTATCAGTTTCACATGCCCTTTAATTTGTTGGAAGTGACAAGCCACAATGTGTGCTCTAGTAAATAGATCATGACTTAAACTGTCTTCTAACCCAGAGGGGAGACTGCTGTCAAACAAACCACATCTTATATATGGGAATTCAATTTGAATTACTGGTATCATAAGAACCCTTGCAGTAACTTTAGATTTAGAGATCCAGCGCAGAAACAGGCCCTTCAGCCCACCAAGTCCGTGCCGACCAACAATCACTCCCATACACTCGCACTATCCTACACACTAGAAGACATAGGGTGAAGTGGAAAATATTTATTAGGAATCTGACGGGTAACTTTTTCATACTTCAAGCAACACTTGCATCCCCTCTCTTTCTGTCCCTCCCCACCAAAGTCATTATACTAGTTTCAAAGTCGTCGTGGGTATATTGAATGAGATGCTGCAGGAGGTGGTTGAGGCAGGAACTATTGCAATGTTTAAGAAACAATTAGACAGGTACATGGATAGGATAGGTTTAGAGGGATATGGGCCAAATTCAGGCTGGTTAGACTAGTGTAGATGGGACATGTTGGTCGGTGTGGGGAAGTTGGGCCGGAGGGCCTGTTTCCATGCTCTATGACTCTATGACATGAGTCAATTTCCAATTTTACAGAAGACAATTAACCTACAAACCCATACAGATAGCACCCGTAGTCAGGATCGAACCTGCGTCTCTGGTGCTGTAAGGCAGCAACTCTACCGCTGCAATACAGTGCTGCCCGATTTACTCTGATTTGCTCGTTATTTGATTGCACTGGCTTCTATTAACAATTGACACTAATCCATCCACTGACCTCATTTTCATTTCACTTCATTTCTACATAACCTTTTTAAGAATGAATTAATCCAACGTGAACGTGATCCAACAAGGTTTATAATTACAACGCTCAGTTTCAGCATGTGTATTGAATGTGATCAGGTTGCCAACTTAATGCATAAGGTGAAAATTGCTTTCCTGGAGGCTTTCTTTATTGAAAAAGATCTTTGATTTTACAATGCATTTTGTTCCAGGTTTTGCTACCAATTATCTGAATGTGTCTTCTGGTCGATTATTTCTTTAAATTCATTTCTGTGTCATTGCTAAGGCCATTATTTATTGCACATCCTTCATTGACCTTGAGAAGGTGATAGTGAACCACCTTTGTGACTTGCTGCATTTCATTAGAAGATACTCTAATGTGGTTATTGGGGATGGCACTGGGTTTAGATGCAGCAAGAATGAAGGGTCGCTAATATATTTCCAATGGTGTACATCGTTGCTTTTGAAGGGATGCCTTAATGAGATGGAAATGAAGGAATAGAAAATGGAATGCAGATGCTGGAATCCTGAGTGCTAAAAACAAATGCTGGACAAACTCAGTGGATCAGGCAGCATCTGCAGAGAGAAATAGACAGATGGAATTTCAGGTCAGAACCCTTCTTCAGACTGTCGTCTTGAAGACAGAGAAAGGGTACCAACCCAACCCAAAACATTGTCTGTCCATTTACCTCCACAGATGGTGTCTGACCCATTTAGTTTCTCTAGCAATGTGTTTCCTGCTTAGGAAAATGTGGCAAGGTGGGAAGAGAATCCAAAAAAACTGCAGATTCCGAAATTCTGAGATGAAATTGGGAAATGCTGGAAACACTCAGCACGTCAGGCAGCATCCATGGAAACTGGGTTATTGTTGCAGGTTGAATATTTTTCCTCAGACATGAGATGGAGAGAAAACAAAATAGTTTTCACGTTGGAGAGAGGAAGGAAGTAAGATGCGTGGGCAAAGGAAATTACACTGATAGGGTGTGACCAGTCTGAAGCAGGGTCCTGACCCAAGACATCATCTATCCATGATCACCAGAGATGCTGCCTGACCTGCTGAGTTACTCCAGCAATTTGTGCCCTTTTGTGACCAGAGTTATCTTGATGATAGCTTGATGATGAAGATTGATAGATTAATGAGGGGAATTCATGAGAGAAAAATCAAACAGAACAATAGTGGTGAAATGAAAATAGACACAAAATGCTCGAGTCATTCAGCGGGTCAGACAGCAGCTCAGGATAAAAAGAATAGGTTACGTTTTGGGTAAAGGCCCTTCTGAGAGTCAGGGGAAAGGGAAACAAGAGACACAGAAGGTGATATAGAGAGCTATAGAACAAATGAATGAAAGATTTGCAAAAAAGTAACAATAAATGAGAGGCTATTGATAGCTGAGGGCTACGTAGAAATGAGCTACAGACAATGAGACTCAACACGACGACTTTGAAACTAGTATAATGACTTGGGTGGGGAGGAACAGAAAGAGAGGGGATGCAAGTTAGATAATTCAATATTCATATCACTGGGTTGTAAGCTGCCCAAGCGAAATATGAGGCGCTGCTCCTCAAATTTGCATTTGGTCAGATCCATAGAAATAGAGAGAAATGGACTGAGTATGGAGACGGAAGGAATTGCAGATGCCAGAATCCTGAGCAAAACACAAAGTGCTGGAGGAATTCAGCAGATCAGACAGCATCAGTAGAGGGAATGGACAGGCGGTTTTGTTTTATCAGATTGGGATTAATATGGATGGGTGCAACTGTTAATGTGTAAGTGCTGGGCTGAAGCGCCTGGTTCTGTTCTGTGTGACTCGATGACACAGATTAAACAGGGATGGTGGAGAGAGAGAAACTAAAGAAAAATATGGATGGGGAACTTGCATCAGAACTCCCAGCACGGTGGTGCAGCTGTAGAGTTTCTGACTTACAGCGCCGGAGAACCTGTTGGATCCTGACTACGAGTCCTGTCCGTACGGAGATTGTATGTTCTCCCTGTGAACCCGTGGGTTTTCCCCGGGTGCTCCAGATTCCTCCCACACTCCAAAGACGTACAGGTTTGTAGGTTAGTTGGCTTTGTTAAAAATTGTAAATTGCCACTGGTACGATAGGACAGTGCTAGAGTATGGGGATTGCTGGCATGGAATTGGTGGGTTAAAGGGCCTGTTTCTCTGCTGTATCTGTGTGAAACAGCTGGTGAACAAGGACTCTCATGTATATTTTAAATACTAACATAGGCAAATAGAATTGAATAGAGACACCAGAGACTGCAGATGCTGGAATCTGGAGAAAAGAAAAACAATGCTGGAGGAAATCAGCGAGTTGAATGTGTGGGAGGAAAGGAGTTGACGAGAGTTAGGTGAGTTCTTGAATCAGGCCTGAGAGTGGAGAGGGAAGCTTCCTAATCTAAAAGGGAGAGGTGGAACAACTAGAGAGTGGTCCTGTGCTACTATCTACCTCACTGGAGACTCGGACTATATTTAATAGGATTTTACCTTGCACTAAATGTTATTCCCTTTATCAGGTATCTTGATATTGTGGATGACTCAATTGTAATCATGTATAGAAATTCCGCTGACTGGTTAGCACATAACAAAACTTTTCACTGTACCTCGGTACATGTGACAATAAACTAAACTAAATTATACTTTTAAAAAAGGGCAGTTGGTGACAGGCAGAAACAGACAAGTAAAATAAAATGCAATCAGATCCCAAAAAAGAAAAAAAAGAAAAATATCAGATTTGTCCTTCAAGAGCAAATTTAGTGTCCTGTATGGTAGATTAGGAATGGATGCTTAAAGAAATATAAAATGGAAAGGAAAGGAGATGCAGCAATTAGTGCTCCTTGCTCAGACTTGCAAGGACCTGGGTTCAATGCTGACCTGGGATCCTGTTTGCATGGAGTGTACTTATGGGCCTGTCCCACTTACGTGATTTTCAGGCGACTGCCGGCAACTGTCAAGTCGTGGCAGTTCGCTGAAAAACCGGCCACTGGAATGGCGACCGTCCGAGTGGAACACGCACACATACACACCCACACATACACACATGCCAGCCAATTATGCAGGCGGGAACAGGGCAAGTGGGGGGAGCGCTGTCTCAGTGAAATTCACACGGTGCAAAGCCAATGTAATGCAGACACCTTCACCATGATGAACTGGAAGGTTGCCGCTGTAATTAAGACGGTGGAAGCAACAGTGTACGAGAAGGGTTACTTAAATCCTTTAAAAGAGGGGGGGAGAAGGGGGACGACGGGGTGGGGAGAAGGAGTGGAGAACTTTTAAGAAACCAGGGATACACAGTTGTGAAGCTCGGCGGACATTAACATTACCGGTCGGTTATCCTTGGTTCTGAAAACTATTGTTTACGGTTTTTTTTTTCCAATGAGCCAATGAAATTCACCGGTCAGCACCAGCGACAACCTATGACACCCTATGACAACCAACAACCTCCTGGCGACGCGTTACCACTGCACCTACGTCATGAGAATTCTCGCTACTCTCCATGATGTCAAATTTCTGGTCGCCGCTAATTTTTCAACATGTTGAAAAATTAGCGGCGATCAGAATGAAGCCGTGACTAGTTACAAAAATGCGGTAACTACTCACCACCATGCAGGCGACTCCCTGGCAAACTCCGACGAACATGCGGTGACCTCATAGTCTCCTGTAGTGGCCTAAAAAGTTGCGTGAGTGGAACAGGCCCATTACTTTCCCAGTGGTTGTATTTGTTTCTTCTGGTTGCTCGATTCACTGACATCAAAATCTAGAGAGTATAACCAGCTATACTCCATATGACAGTCCTGAGATCCTTCTCTCACTGTACAACTGCAGTAGAAGGTGTGGTCCCTGCAGTAGAACCTCCCTGCTCCTATAGAAGGCAGGATAGACAGTCAGAATAAAGGTGGGATCGATGGTCAGAATGTTCCCAGGGCAGGGGATTCCTAAGCTAGAGAGCTCAGGTTTAAAGTAAGAGGGGAAACATTGTAAGGAGATTTGAAGAGTACACTTTTCACGCAGAACAAGGTGAACCTCTGGATTGAGCTGTCAGAGGAGATCATGAAGGCAGATGCTATGACAACATTAAATAGGCATTTGGATAGATACGCACATTGGAAAAGGCTAGGGGTGGGGCAAATGGGATTAGCGTAGTTGGATATCATGGGCAACATGGATGAGGTGGGCATTAAGGTTTTATTTCTGTACTGCACTGTTCAATGGTTTTATGTACTGGAAGCTCAGTTGACTATTGTAAAGTACAAATTCACATAGGTGGGTGGCAAAGTACACAAAGAGGAGTTGATGAGCTTCTAAGAGAATAAGAATAAGGCGAGTAATGCATCTGATGGGATCACTCTGCAGGGAGCCAGAATGGGCTAAGTGGCCTCCTGTGTTATTATAATAAATAAGATTAATGGATGTAGTCTTTATAGTATTGATATCAGTACTTAAATTATAGGAGCAGAATTAGGCCATTTAATCTCAACCCCTAGCCTTTTCCAATGTGAGTATCTGTCCAAATGCCTATTTAATGCAACCCCAACCTTTCCCTCTCAACCCCATTCTCTCACCTTCTCCCCATTATCCCAGACACCGTTACCAATTAAGAATCTATAAATCTCCGCCATAAAAATATTAATCGACCTAGGCCCCACACCCATCTGTGGCAATGAATTCTACAGATTCGCCACCCTCTGACTAAAGAAATTCCTCCGTATCTCCTTTCTAATGGTACATCCTTTTATTCTGAGGCTATGGCCTGTGGCCCTAGACTCTCCCTCTAGTGGAAATATCCTCTCCACGTCCACTCTATCCAGGCCTGAGCCATATACCGAGAAATAATTTCTCTGGGACAGTGCTGTATATGGGAAATGTCTTTATGAAACCTACAGTAAGTGTTGATATTCAAACTCTTTAAAAACAATATCCTTTGAAGGACTGCAAACAGTCAACATCTCTTTTTCCTTCAGCAAGACTGGAGCATGTTAAAGGTGACATTAAACTAAAATGTCAGGACAATTGCCTCTGTGATCAGCCAACTGAGAAGAAGCTAAACTTGTAATTGATATAATAAAACACATTGGCTTAAGGATTTGCACAGTGGAAAGGTTGACTGCATCAGCAATAAATAGGATTGCTTCTCATGGCCCTCTGATGTGTGGTAAATGAGCTTGTTCTAATAATAGCTTATTACACTAAGAAATTGCTGTGTTGGGAGCCTGATGGATAATGGATGGAATAGCCTCAGTAATTGCTTTTGATAATTGTTCCCTCATCCAAGGCTGTGGTTACACAACTGAGGCCATTATCTACCATGGGAGGCCTGACCTACACTGGCTTATCAAAAGCAGTCAGTCTTCTGCACCTGTAACTGTGATAAAGATGAAGATACAGTTTTGAGATTAATGGTGCGAAGGAGGCTAGGGGAAATTGCCAGGCGCAGGGTAGTTTAAATGAATCTATACAAAATACTTTGAAGAATCACAATTTATATCAACACAAAATACAAAATGTGGTGTGATTCGAGTATGTCACAGAATCGTAGCGTCATACAGTGTGGACATTGGTCCTTCGGTCCAACTGACCAACATGTCCCACCTGCCTCGGTTTGGCCCATATCCCTCTAAACCTATCCTATCCACGTACCTCTCTAAATGTTTCTTAAATATTGCAATAGTAACTGCTTCAACTACCTCCTCCAGCAGCTCGTTCCATACACCCACCACCCTCTGTGTAAAGAAAAAGTTACCTCTTGGGTTCCTATTAAATCTCTCCCGTTCGCTCCATTCTTTCATCATATGTCATTCCTGCCATCCCGGGAATTAACTTGGTGAACCTCCGCTGTACTCCTTCAATAGCAAGAATGTCCTTTCTCAAATTAGTAGACCAAAACAGCACACGATACTCCAGGTGCAGTCTCACCAGGGCCCGGTACAACTGCAGTAGGCCCTCCTTGCTCCAATACTCAAACCCTCCCGCTATGAAGGCCAACCATTAGCATTCTTCACTGCCAGCTGTATCTGCATGCTTACATTCAGTGACTGATGTACAAGGACACCCAGGTCTCGTTGCACCTCCCCTTTTCCTAATCTGACCCCATTCAAGGTATCACGGTCAAGGGCAGGTTATTGTCACATGTAACAATTAAGGTACAGTGAAATTTGAATTGTCATACAGCCATACTAAGTGAGAAGCAACTAGACACACAATCACATAAAAGTTAACATAAACATCCACCACAGTGGATTCCACATTCCTCACTGTGATGGAAGGCAATAAACTTCAATCTTCTTCCTCTTTGTTCTCCTGCGGTCGGGGCAGTCAAACCATCTGCAGTCGGGGCAATCAAAGCCCCTGCAGCCGACGATCGAAGCCACCGTCGGCTTGATCAAAACTCTCGCGTCGGGGCGGTTGAAACTCTCTCCGCCGCATGGAACTCCTGAATCGGCCTCTTCTTACCAAAGACCGCGGGCTTCACAATGTTAAAGTACACAGGCCCTTCGGCTGGAGCTTCGATCCCCGACAAAAGGATCGCAAGTCCCACAGACTCCCGCGACTTGGAGAGCCTGTCGGTCTCCAGGAAAGGCCGCCAACTCCATGAAGTTAGGCCGAAGTGGGGACGGAGATACGATATGGAAAAACTGCATCTCCGTCGAGATTGAAAAAAAAGTTTTCGATCCTCAGTGTGGGTGCTGTCTGTGCAACATTTGTACATTCTCCTAGTGACTGCATGGGTTTTCTCCAGGTACTCTATATTTCTCCCACACTCCAAAGATGTGCAGGATTGAAGGTTAATAAACGCTAGTGCATAGGAAGTGAGATAATATAGAACTAGAGGGAATGCCTGAACGATGGGCCAAAGGGCCTGTTTCCAGGTTGTTTCTCTAAACTAAACTAAACACTGCTTTTGCACGTTCTCAGCTTAGCAACCTGTCTGTCATGGGTCTGCAGGTCTTAAACCTGCTCCTGCTTCATTAACTTCCATGCACTTAGCATTGGTTTTTCATCACTTGAATTGACACCATGTTAATGTTGAGTTGGTACATGTTATCATTGAAAAGGTAAAACAATTGCAGATGTAAGACACCTGAAATAAAAATTCTGGGATGGTCCAGCAGGTCAGGCAGCATCTGCAGGGTAGGAAAAGTAATAAATGTTCAATGACTTATCATCTCTTTTTTAATGAAAAATCATCAGCCTGAAATGTCCTCTTCTCTTTGCGCAATGTTGCCTAACCAGCTGAGTAGTTCCACCATTCTGTATTTTTATAACACACCATGCAGTTGATTTAACAATCTTCAAAATGCTGTAGATGCACAAAGAACTATAGATGCTGGTTAATATACAAAAGTACACAAAATGCTGGAGTAATTCATCAGGTCAGGCATCATCTCTGAAGAACTTGGATCGGTCCAGGTTCTCCAGAGATGCTGCCTGACCTGCTGAGACAGCAGCAATTTGTGTCCCTTTGTTCATTTAATAGTAATGGCATTGACACCAGGACATTGCATAAAAAGACACTAAGTGCCAGAGTAACTCAGTGGGTCAGGCAGCATCTCTGATAACAGCTGTGTTAACAGATGTATTCATATATTATCTTTATAGATATTAGTTCAGTTTAGAGATAGTGTTGAAAAAACAACCGAGTCCATGCCAACCAGCAAACTCTGCACAATGGCACTATCCAACACACTAGGGTATAATTTACGAATTACAGAAGCCTATTAATCTACAAACCTGTCCATCTTTGAAGTTTGGGAGGAAACCGGAGCATCCGGAGAAAAACCACGCAGTCACAGAGTGAACATACAAACTCCATATAGATAGCAACCTTGGGATGAACCCGGGTCTCTGGTGCTGTAAGGCAGCAACTCTGCCGCTGTACCACCATGCCCTGGGTTTTTGGTTTAATTGGCTTCTATAAAATTGTCCCCAAGGTGGAGGCAGTGGAAGAACTTAGATAGTGATTAAAGGTAGTAGTTGTGCTACCGTTAAATATTATTGACTATAGGGATGTTTTAAACCATTTACGTTTGCATCATGAATTTACTAATGACACCCTAGTGGTATCAATGAAAAATATGCATGTCATCTGCAAAATTAAGTCACGACTCTGTATCAGGGCTGCTTACTTGCCTCCACATAAGCTATGAGCCTAGTGAGTACTCCAACAGTCTGATTTTTTTTTTGTGCTCCAGATTCCAGAATTTGCCGTTTCTTGTGTATACAAAGCTAATGTGTTATGACCTTGACACTATTAAAACTGATTACAGGAGTTTTAACAGGTTTACTGGAATCTACTGAGAGGGTACGATTTTGTCAATTTGCCTGTCACATAATCTTAATAGGATAGGATGTTAAATTATTTTCATCATTGACATTACAGATTAGCAAAAAGGTCTGAGGTGAGATGATATATATTTGGTTTAATGCAATGAGCTGTTATGATCAGTAATTCTCTGCCAGACAGGAACCTTGAAAGGGATTGAAAAGTAACCTCTTAACATGAAATTGGAAGTGTTATTGAAGGTTGAAAATTAAATGACACTAATGTGTTTGCTGTAGCTAACTCTCCCCTTTGGATAAGAATCTCTAAATCAAGCCCTACTTCAGAAAAAAATGTAAATCAGTATAAAACAACGCAGAAATCTCTTTAAGTTACTTTATGCATTTCAAACATTACTATTTGTTTAAACTTTGTATTACAATGTGAAGAGGGTTTCTTCTGACTATTAGGGGCATCGCAGTGGTGCAGTTGGTAGAGCCACTGGCCCAGGGTGTAAGAGACCTGCGTTCAATCCTGACCTAGGGTGCTGTCTTTTGTACGTTCTCACTGTGACCGTGTGGGATTCCTCCGGATCCTCTGGTTTCCTCCCACATCCCAAAGTCATGCGGGTTTGCAGGTTAATTTGTCTCTGTAAATTGCCCCTCGTGTTGAGTGAATGTATGAGAAACTCTGATAAAATAGAACAAGTGTGAACAAAGGTTGGCATAGACTCTGTAGGCCAAAGAGCCTGATTCCATGCTGTACCTCTAAACTAAAATAAATGAAATGGGATTAATTGGCTCCTAATTTTGGGATAACATCGAATTTGTGTTGATGGGTGATCAAAGGTCAGTCTGATGGGCCGAAGGGCCTGATTCCATGCTATATCTCAGTTTAGAGAAACTAAATATTGGGAGACTTGCATTGTCATGACATGATAGAATGATAAAGAGGCATACAGAGGTCAGGATAATGAGTATAAGAGTCCACATGTCATGATGGAGCTTTATAACCCTCTGGTTAGGCTACATTTGGAATATTGCATGCAATTTTGGTCACCCCATTACAGGATGGATGTGGAGGCTTTGGAAAGGGTGCAGAGAGGTTTACCAGAATGATGCCTGTAATAGCTGTAAAGAGAGATTGGACAGACTTGGATTGTTTTTTTCTCAAACAGCAGAGATTACAAGACGTATATAAAATTATGAGAGGCGTAGATAGGGTAGATAGTCGGAACCATTTTTCCCCAGGATGGAAAAATCAAATACTAGAGGGCATTGCTTTAAGGTGAGAGAGCAAAGTGTAAAGGAGATGTGCGGGTCAACGTTTTTACACAAAGGGTTTGTAGTGGAAGCAGATACAATAGTAGCATTTAAGTGGCTTTTGGATAGGCATTTGGATATGGAGGGATATGGATTATGCACAGGTAGATATGATATGGTCTTGACATTAGGCTCAGCACAGATATTGCGGGCCTGTGGGCCTGTTATTGTGCTGTATTGTTCTGTGTCTATATCTCACCATCCACCCTCCTCCTCTTGTATATCTTGTCCTCTTTTGATGAAAAAATTTATCGTTGTGACCTTATTTAATTCAAAACAAACATCTTTAATGCTTCTATTAACAAAAAAATATTGGTGATTTGTTTTGTTTATAAATAATTACTTTGCAAAAAGCAAGTTATTTTATCTTTTTTAGTCAATGTGTATTAATCTGAGGTTCACTGGTTAACTGCTGAAATGTCAAATTTCAATATCATTACATATTCACAGTAAAACAGCCTGGGCTTATCTGAATTGGGGGCTCTACAGTACTTCCAGTATGTGGACTTGGGACTTTTTCATTGTAAATGGTGCCAAAATATGGTAACTGTGCATTTTGGATTTTTGGGTCTGTGGAATGTGCTGGGACAAAAAAAACCCTATTTAAGGCAATGAAAAAGAATTTCACTGTGCTGTGTATACAAAACAATAAAGACCAATTAAACCAGAGAGCATTGTGTACACTTAACTTTTCTTGGAACTAATACATAGAATGCTTTTTTCCCCATAATCATCACTTTATGGTGCCTAAATAAATTCATCACCATATTCCAATGTGGGTTTTTGCATTGTCATATACTGAGGTTTTCACAATTAACAATTATTTTTGAGGGGTTTAATCCATGAAATTCAAAAGTAACCATTTTGCATTCTTGGGACCTAGTAGACTTTATACTTTAGAGATACAGCACGGAAACAGTCTCTTCGGCCCACCGTGTATGTGCCGACCAGCGATCTGCCCGTAGACGAGCATTACCAATCCTACATCCTGGAGAAAAGTTACAATTTGCAGAAACCAATTAATCTACAAACGTTTGGAGTATGGGAGGAAACCAGACCACCCGGTGAAAACCCATGCGATCACAGGAGAACACATACATTTTGTACAAACAGCAGCCGTAATTAGGATCGAACCCAGGTGCTGTAAGGCAGCAACTCTACCATTGTGCCACTGCCGCCTCTTTGAATGTTGCTTTAGAATTAAATATGCTTATGGGGGCTCAATTGACTTTGAGGAAAAAGAGTGGATCTTTAAGGTATTGTGATCCGGTTCTGGAGACATTTACATCAAGGGTAATCTATCTGTTGCAATTTGTTTGGGGAAGATGTATTCTGCAAAAGTTCTGCCAAACACTGATCCCCAGAAACATACCTTTTGCAAAAGGTTGTACAATCGATAACAAAAGATGTGGCTGCTGGAACTCTGAAAATGAAAAGAGAAAAATATTCCAGAAACACTTGGCAGTTCAGATAGCATCAGTGGAATGAGAAACAGTTCATTATTTAGGTTCAGGGAACTCTTGTTCATTCTCTGCCCTAGGGAAGAAGTTGCAGAAAATTGTGCATTCGACGGATCCATTTATTTCCGACTCCAACATGATTCCACCAGAAAACACACTTTCCTTCCCTTTTATCCTTTCGAATGGGCTACTCCAGAAATTTACTGGTCTTCTCTTCCATAATCATCTGCCATTCTCCATCTTATGGCACTTACCCGTGCAGCCAGTAGTATTAGTAAGGGTGTCAGGGGTTATGGAGAGAAGGCAAGCAAATGGAGTTGTGAGGGAAAAATAGATCAGCCATGATTCATTAGCGGAATGGACGATGGGCCAAATGGCCTAATTCTGCACCTAGAACATATGAACCGCAGTAGATACATCACCATTTGCCTCTTCCCACCCCACCATCTAAAGAATCAAACAGCCCTTCTCTGTGTAGTAGCAATTTACTTCAGTCTAGTGTACTGCATTCAGAGCTCACAATGTGGTCTCCTCTAAGCTGGAGAAACTGGTGATTTGTGGTTCCAGTTGCCCCACCTCTTTAATTTATAGTCCACTCCCACTCCGCTCTCTGCGGACTCCTGCACTTTCATCAAAGCCCAATGCATTGCTTAAGGAACACCTCACTTTCCATCTGGGCATTCTGCATCCTTCAGGACTTGACATCAAATTCTCCAAATTCGGGTAGCTCACATTTTTTCCTGTGGAAACAAGGAACTGCAGATGTTGATTTACAAAAAAAAACACATAGTGCTGGAGTAACTGCAGATCAGGCAGCATCTTTATCTGGTATTAAATCAGCATGCATTCCAATTCAAGGAAGAGTTCTTTCCAGAATGTGTATGTTAATAACCAAGAAGGCCATGAAAGGACATACATTTAGAAAGGATACAAGGAGAGATGTATTTAGTCTGAGAGTGGTGAATCTGTGAAAATCGTTGCCATAGATCGCTGTGGGGCCGAGTCAATGGATATTTTTACGGTGAAGATTAACAGATTCGTGATTAGTAAGCGTGTTTGGAGTGAAGGCGGGAGAGTGTGGTTGAGAAGGAAAGATGGATCAGCCATAATTGAAAGGCAGAGCGGACTTGATGGGGCATATGGGCTGATTCTGCTCCTATCACATGAAGCAGCCATTATTCTTCTTAATATACTTTCACCTGGTTGTCAGAGAGATCCATGTGTTAGTCCTGGTTGCTGCATTACACAAAGGATATGGAGGCCTTGAAATACTCCCGACCTGAAACGTCGCCTATTCCGTCTCTTCATAGATGGATGCTGCCTCATCCGCTGAGTTCCTCCAGCATTTTTGTTACCGCAGTTTCTCCAGCACTTTGTGTCACACTTTTTTTTGATCACTTCTGCCTATAATTCTTGATCAAATGTTACGGGCAAAAAAAAACAGGAGGATGGGGTAGAGAAGGAAAAATAGATCGGCCATAAATGAATGGCGGAGTAAACTCGAAGTGCTGAATGCCTAATTCTGCTCCTATGTCTTTTGGCTTTACAATCATTTTGGCTCATTTTTTCCTTATTTTATTTGTATATATTTAGATTGCTGAGGGGGTATCCCACAGTACATTTATACAGATAACAACACACAAACTGATCCGAATTGCCACAAAACTGCTATATTTACTAATTTGGTCACAGGCTACCAGAGATATTCATTTTATTTTAACCATCGTTCTCCACCTTCTCCAACTAACGTACCCAGTTCGGATGAAAGGTCCCAAATCTGAAAAAATCATCATTCCTCCTTCCACACGTGTTTCCATCATACTCTGCTTTGGCATTGGAAGAAGGACTTGCATTTATTTCCTCATAAATACTAGATCTCTCAGTAACATCCCCAAATACTGAAATATTTTAATTTCTGGTGTAGATTTGTGCATTTTTCTGAACAGTTCCCAGTGGTGTGTTGCAATCATAGATTCATTACATTTTAAATTGATTTTGCATTCATTAAGGTAAGGTTTTTGAATTCTGAGTCGGAGTCAGAAGGTCAGCTTGACAGAAAAATCTTCTACTGATCAATTTTTATTTAATTTTCATAGTCTGAGGTCCTGAAGGGTTCACCAACTTCTTGTTTTAAATTGCCAATTCTAACATCATGTTACATCATGAACCTTAGTTCGTAGAGGAGATCAGAAGGGCATAATGTACAAAATACCTGACTTGTTTTATAGATATCCCAAGTGTTGACCAAAGTTTGGCCCTCACTTTACCCCTTACTCTAGCATTAAATCAGCACACATACAATTTAAGGAACTGTTCTGAATGAGACACTTGACCTGAAACGTCACCCTTCTTCAGACTTGAAGTGTCAACTATTCCTTTTCTCCAGCGATGCTGCCTGACCAACTGAATTATTCCCGCATTTTGTGTCTTACCTTGTGTAAACCAGCATCTGCAGTTCCTTGTTTCTACAAGAGTTCTTTCCCTACTGTCTTTGCAAGCAACCGAGGGCTCATGAACCATATACATAGTCATCCAGCGTGGAAGCAGCCTCTTTGGCCCAACTTGCCCACTCTGACCAACATGTCCCATCTACACTTGTTCCACCTGCTTGCGTTTGGTCCATATCCCCTAAGCCTGTCCTATCCATGTACCTGTCTTAATGTTTCTGAAATGTTGCGATAGTACCTGCCTCCATGACCTCCTCAGTCCATACACCCACCACCCTTTGTGTGAAAAAGTTACCCTTCAGGTTCCTATTAAATCTTTCTCCCCTCACATTAAACCTATATCCTCTAGTTCTCGATTTCCCCAACATTGACAAGAAACTCTGTGCGTCTACCCGATCCGTCCTTCTGAAGATTTTGTACACCTCACCCTCACTCTCCTGCGCGCTAAGGAATAGAGTCGCAGCCTACTCAACATCTCCCTATAACCATTATAATCAGCTATTCTAACTTCTTGATATCCTTTTACTTGATCTGCTTAGCGATCCATCTGTGTAGGTCTGATTGGTGCATTACAGGAAGTGGATGCAGACTTTGGAGAGGATACAGAAGCAGTTCATCTGATGTTGCCTTTTATATCATTGATGCATTGATGGGTCTTGTTATGTACATATGTTGCTATAACTTAACTCCTCTCTTGCTCATGGTAGATTGCTATTTATGAAATGCTGTCATAGATGTTATACAGACAATATATAAATCTTGTCTAAAGTGTAGAATGGAAATATATTGTAAAAATCTACACGTTTTTAAAATAAGAATAAGAAACCCCACAAACACTCAGGAAGTTAGATAGCATTGTGCAATGAGAAACAGTGTAAAAGCCAGAATAAGAGTCTTCAACCTGCAATATTAACGCTATTAGTCCTTTCTGATCTGCTGAATGTTTCAGCAATTTCTATTTTTGAATTGCAAATTCTATTGTAAAGATTCATTAATCTCCTCTAACCTTTAACCTAAAAACACAAAGATCGACTGTTATAAACAATTTGTGAAAATAAACATTTTTGATGCTCTACAAACAGTGAACCAGGGTCACTGCTCTAACACAGGAAGCAGCACATGATGACTTGATAAAACAAAACTGCTGGAGGAACTCAGCGGGTCAGGCAGCATCTCTCGAGGGAAGTGGACAAGTGGTGTTTTCAGGTGAAGACGCTTCTTCGGACTGCAGAATGTTTTTTTAAAGTTCAGACCGAAGAAGGGTTTTCTCCTGAAATTTTATCTCTTCTTTTTCCTTCACAGACGCTGCCTGGTCTGCTGAGATCCCCCAGCAGTTTGTGTTTTAGCTCAAGGTTCCAGTATCTACAGCCTCTCATGTCTCCACAATGATTTGATAATTTGTTTTTGTGTTTTAGTGTTGTAGGTTAGGGGATACCATTGGCAAAGGCACACCAGGGTAATCTATCCAATCTTTTACAAATTAGTATCATGGGATATTTACATTCAAGTGAAAGGACACAAGCTCTCTTCAATCTTTTATCTGAAAATCAACACCTCTCTTATGATTGAAGTTGTGTGATGTGTGATCCAAACCATCTTCAAACCAAAGATCTTAGAGCGGAGCAAATGGTTCACTCCGCGAAAAAGCTGTAGTAGCTGATGGGTAATCTTCAGCCACATTCCCGTAACCGGCATCTGTCATGGCGGCATCATCTACAAGCAGAGCATACTGCTCCACTATAATTGCAGGGTTCTTCGTAAATACAGCAGTTCCACACTTTAATTCTTTTTTTTAAATGTATAAGCGCTCTAACAATAGTAAAAAAGACTGCGGTCATTAAAACAATCTGAATTACTTTGGAGGCACCTCTGCGATTCATCTCCTGTACGTTACACCTCCCTCCCCCCCACCCTGAATATTTTATCTGGGGTTTTAGACTGAGCTAATCTTGCAGAGGTTTGATGGATTTTCCTTGCTAAAGGATTACCTGCGACCCTAACAAAACCTCAAATCCTGTGTACGCTGGATCAGACATAACTCAGGGCAGTTCTTCGATCTTCACGATGATGCACCTTAATGTCAAGGATAGACATGAAAAGCTGGAGTAATTCAGCGGGTCAGAAGAAGGGTCTTGACCCGAAACGTCGCCTGTTCCTTTTCTCCAGAGATGCTGTCTGACCTGCTGAGTTGCTCCAGCTCCAGATCCGGTAGGCGGCGCGACTCTCGTCAGCAGCGGCCTCTGCAGCCTGTCCGCGTTTTTATTATTTTTTGTCTATGTTTATATGTAGTTTTTGTTATTTTATGTTGGGGTGTGTGTGTGGGGGGGTGGGGTGGGAGGGGAGGGAGGGGGGAAACTTTTAAATCTCTCCCTGCACTGGAGACCCGACCTTTTCTCGTTGGGTCTCAGTTGTCGTTGGGGCTGCAACGAGGAGCGGCCTCCAACAGAAGAAGCCGGGGACTCAGGTGCCGACTCACCTCACCGTCGCGGAGCTGGCCGAGTCCGGAGCGGGTGGAGCGGTGGAGGAGCGCTGCTGCTGCTGCTGCCGCTGCCGCTGCAGCTGCTGCTGCTGCTGCTGATGATGCGGAGGCTGCTACTGCGGGTCTGCGGACGGCGGCACTGGGAGCCCGCGGATCCCTGGAGGGAGACCGCTTTTCAGGGCTCCTGAAACGGCGACTTCTCCCGCCCGAGTTGCGGGGTTGAAGAGCTCCTGGAGCGGGGCCTACATCACTGCCCCGCGCGGCTTGGAATGGCCGCGGGACTCTGCGAGCGCACGCCGGGGTCTCTAACACCAAGACCCGGTGTGCGACCTCGCACCACCCGGCGTGGCTTTAATGGCCGCGGGACAATCGCCATCGCCAGCCGGGGGCTTTGACTTTGACTCTGACATCGGGGGGGGGGGGTGCAGTGCAGGGGAGAGTGGAGAGATAAGTTTTTTTTTTTTGGCCTTCCATCACAGCTATGTGATGGATGTTTATGTAAAATGTAAATTATGTTGTGTCTGGGGTCTATTTGTGTGTAATGTATGGCTGCAAAAACGGCATTTCGTTTGGACCTCCAGGGGTCCAAATGACAATTAAATTGACTATTGACTATTGACTTTTTGTGTCTATCTTTGGTTTAAACCAGCATCTGCAGTTCCTTCCTACAGCTTAATGTCAATATGTTTCCAAATTTAGAGTGCAATTTTAACTATTCCCATTTTTTGTATCAAAGATTCTCAGCGTGTGATTACCAAACTGCAGACAATTTTGCCAAATTTCAGGCTAACATCGTATTGTGAACTTATGACTGTATTCTATACCTGTCCGATCCATGTACCTGTCTAAATGTTTCTTAAAAGTTACGATAGTTACGATATGCAAAAAAGGTTGCTGACCCCTGGACTAAACCAAACCCTTGATCCTGTCCCGCCAACCTTTGTGTTCATTGATATTTTATTCACAATATTAGGATTTCGTAGAGGGAGAGAGAGAGAGATAGGTTGAATGAATGAATGAAAGAAAGAAAGAAAGAAAAAGGGTGCTCGACAAATAATTAGAGATCACAAGAAACAAGAGAATATATATGTGTTATATATTTATGTACGTTTATGTCAAACATATATATGCATCATAAATATATAAAATGAAGATAGATAGATAGATAGATAGATAGATAGATAGATAGATAGATAGATAGATAGACAGACAGATAGATAGATAGATATATATACATATATCTATATATATATATATAATTGCCTTTATGGGTGCATACAAGCAGTTGTGAACAATGGGATTAGATGAATTACAGAGTGCTAGTTTAATACAAAAATCGATTCAAACGCAGGACATGAGCCATTTAAAAAGAAAAATTTAAAAACATATAAAAACACACATACTGTTCCCCCGCAACGCTGATTACTGCAAGTTTAATACAAAAATCAATTCAAACACAGGACATGAGCCATTTAAAAAGAAAACTTAAAAAACAATTTAAAACATTTAAAAACACGCAAACTGTTCCCCCGCAACGCTGATTACACTGCGAGAGGCATAACTGAAGTCGTGTCGGGATTATTGAAATGGCGGAAGTTACGCTCCGTTGTGTAATACACATCAGTCCATTGGATTTTGCAAGAGTGGACCATCTTGCTCCGCTCTAAGATCTTTGCTTCAAACTGCAGAGAGATAATTACTCCCACTGTCACCAAGAGCTTCAAGAGTATGTATTTGTCAAATGCAGCTGATATTAACCAGAACAATGAAATTCTTACTAGCTGCATGTTTCCGAGCACATGAGATACAACGTCAAATTGTATCCCAGGATGCTGATAAATTATCAGTAATTACAAGTAAATTAGATCATAATAGTGCAAAAACCTAAGTACATAGAACTGCTGCCTCACAGCACAGAGTGACCCAGATTTGCTCCTGACTCCTGCTGACTTTGTATGTTCTCCCTGTCACCTCATGGGTTTTCTTTGGGTGCTCCGATTTCCTCCCACATTCCAACGACATGCGGGTGTGTAGGGTAATTGAATTCTGTAAGTCCCCCCTTGTGTGTTGGACGCGAATGTGGGATAACATTGAATTAATGTATGGGTGCTCAATGGTCAGCATGGAGTCGGTGGGTCGAAGGGCCTGTGTCCACGCTGTATCTCTAAACTAAATCTAAAAAAACATAGTCATGCAAAGTCCGTGGTGGTTTGGTGTTGTCATACAGCATGGAAACCAGCCCATCGGCCCAATTTCCCCACACCAACCAATATGCCCCATCTACACTAATCTCACCTGCCTGCATTTGGTCCTTATTCCTCTGAACCTATCCTATCCATGTACTTGATTACATTTTTTTTTAATGTTGTGATAGTCCCTTCTTCAACCAACTCCTCTGTTAGCTTGTTCCATATACCTACCACCCATTGTGTAAAAAAAAGGTTGCCCCTCAGATTCTTATTAAATTCTTCCACCCTCTCACCTTAAACCTATGTCCTCTGATTCTTGATTCCCCTACTCTGGATAAAAGACTCTATGCTTCTATGCTATCTCAAGGTTCAAGGTCAATGTCAGTTTATTGTCACATGTACCAATTAAGGTACAGTGAAATTTGAAGTACCACACAGCCATATTAAGTGAAAAGCAACAAGACACACAACCACATAAAAGTTAACATAAACATCCATCACAGTGGATTCCACATTCCTCACTGTGATGGAAGGCAATAACGTTCAATCTTCTTCTTATGCTCCCACGGTCGGGGGAGTTAAACCATTCGCAGTTGGGGTGATCAAAGCCCCCGCAGCCGACGATCAAAGCCCCCGTGGGGGTGATCGAAACTCCCGTGTCGGGGTGGTTGAAACTCTCTCCGCGGCATGGAGCTCCCGAATCGGCCTCTTCTTACCGGAGACCGCGGGCTTCACGATGTTAAAGTCCACAGGCCTGGACTTCGCTCCCCAACAAAGGGATCGCATGCTCCGTGATGTTAAAGTCCCACAGATTACTGCGGCTTGGAACGCCCGTCGGTCTCCAGGAAAGGTCGCCAGCTCCACGATGTTAGGCCGCAGTGGGGACGGAGATATGATACGGAAAGAAATTGCATCTCCGTCGAGATACGAGATTGAAATAAAGTTTCCCCAACCCTCTCCCCCCACATAAAACAAACCAAGGAACACTAAACATACTTTTCAACACATACTAAAAATAACAAAAAGAAGAAAGAACGGACAGACTGTTGGCGAGGCAGACCCTTCATGATCTTATTTACCTCTTTAAGATCACCCCTCATCTTCCTGTGCTCCAAGGAATTAAGTAGCCCGCTCAACCTCGCTCTATAGCTTAGGCTCCATAGTCCTGGCAACATTCTCGTAAAGGGTTGTGGTTAGGGTTGTACATGGTGTTTAAGAACTGGTGGTTGATGGGTTCAACTAATTCTGTTAAATTATTTCACTGGATATTTTTGTTTCATAACCTCCATGTTGCTGAGAAGTAAAATTAATTTTCACTGCTTAAATTGCAATTATTGTTCACATAATATGTGGTGCATAAAATGTTCAGTCCTTCTGTTTTGTGAAAGAGAAATGTTAATGGTCTGAAGGTACACAAAAATGCTGGAAAAACTCAGCGGGTGCAGCAGCATCTATGGAGCGAAAGAAATAGGTGACGTTTCGGGCCGAAACCCTTCTTCAGCTCTCTAACTGTTAATGGTCTGAGACAGTTTGTGAAGAAATGCCACATGTTCCACTTTACTTCCTCTCTCCCTTTTAAAGCCTATTTAAATACTCTCAATCGCTTAACTTCCTATCTGCTGATTACCCATTAACAAGATGTTTGCAATATTTTCTGTTGGATCAAATTTTGTTTTTTGCTGCAAATGCTAAGTGTACAGTTTAGTAATGTCTGCATTCCACTTCTGAAATTCAATTCCATTGACTTCAATTGAATAACATTTCTGAAATTGAGTTCAACAAATGTACATAATGCATAGATAGACACAAAATACTGGAGTAATTCAGCTGGTCAGGCAGCATCTCTGGAGAAAAGGAATGCAGGTAGGTGATGTTTCAGATTGGACAAAAACAGAAAATGTGGAAGAAAATGGGCCCCTGTAATATTTCTGTTAATTTTTTTCTTATTTCAATTGCTGCATGGTTTTTGCCTCATCTTTTTGAATTTATTATGGATTTACATTAAGGGTAATCCATCTGAATTCAAATATTAGTAAGTGAAACTTGGTTAATAATGGGTTTTTTTTTGGATGATGACAACCACCAGTTGTAGCATTGATGACAAAAACATTCTTCCAAACACCCACCCCCACTTATGTGGAAGATATCGTCTATCCTCTGCCAACTGCCATCTAAGTTATACACAGTGTACAGATAATGGATAAAGGGTACAACATTTAGTGCTAGATTTAAAATGTACAGGATTTGTAGGAAGGGGCTGCAGATGCTAGTTTACACTGAAGATGGACACCAAATGCTGGAGTAACTCAGTGGGTCAGGCAGCATCTCTGGTGAAAGGAATAGGTGACGTTGCAGATCGAGACCCTACTTCACACTGAGGGTCGGGGGAGAGGGAAACTAGAGTTATGGAATGGTTCAGCTACAAAAAATGTACTGCAATTATTGGAATAGGATTATTCTAACAGCATCTCCCAAACCCATGACTCCACCACCAAGATGGAAGAGAAAAACAGAGCATAGGAACATCACCAGCAAATTCATTTCCAAATGACACACCATTTTGATTGCAGACAAAATCACCAATGCTTCATTATTGCTGCATTTAAATCCTGTAACTCCCCCACAGCTAATAAACATGGTCAAGAAAAGTTCCCCCTGAGTACCACCAACCATTCTCTTTCAATTCACAAATCAGTTCTTCTTCACGTTGTAGATGGACACAAAATGTTGGAGTAACTCAGTGGGACAGGCAGCATCGCTGGAGATAAGGAATGAGTGATGTTTCGGGTTGAGACCATTCTTCAGGCCCGAAACATCACCCATTCCTTCTCTGCAGAGATGCTGCCTGACCAGCTGAGTTACCCCAGCTATTTGTGTCTATCTTTGGTAAAAACCAGCATCTGCAGTTCTTTCCCCCACACTACTTCGCATTGAATTGCAGGAGGTAATACAAACAGATGACATTTCACTGCCACCTTTGGGGATGGGTAATAAATGGTGGTTCATGAGGTTGACACCAAGATGTTTCCTTCATTTAAGTAGTTAATTTGTAGCACAAATTCTGGAATCCCTTCTGAAAATGCCTTCTGGCAGGAAAAATTAACTCATTAATCCAATCCAATCTTTGTTTCCTTTCAAAATACCCAGGATTTAACACAGTAGGAACAAATTACCCGTCGCACTTCACAACAGATGATCCTAATTTGACCCCTGGAAGAGATGAGAAGCTTCTGACAAGTCGTACAAAAGAAAAACAATGGGCCTCTATTGTTTTTTTCGGAATGAGACGCATTTTCATTAATGAATATTCAGCCCCCTATTGAATGCAGAAGGGAGATGTTGTAAACCTTTCCATTTAATAAATGTTGCTAAGTCACATTGGGTTATTCAGATGCCTCATCAATGATACATTCTCCTGTTGTGTCACAATATCATGCCTTGTTCTAGAGTTTCATGAACATTGTGCCCATTTAATGTTACTGAAAACCAATCTGCCCAGCTCAGTGACAATTGAGGTCAGGCACAACTGACGTACTGCCGGAAACTTGTTTGAATTTTAATGCAAATGAAATAAACCTTCAAAGGGATTTTTTATTCTTGCTGTTAGCAAGAGACAGATGCATCTATTATTAAGCGACATTGCCTGCATCTTTAGTGCATACTGTGTGCAGTTTCATGTGCTTGGAGAATGAGCCTTAAAGAGCAACACCAAACAACAGTTGTTTTTGTACTCCTATTTCAAGTTTGTGTACGATACAATTGTAAGTGACTTACTTTCAAATCAGCACATCTTGTGTTCTATGGTACAGGTCCACCACCGATTCTTCAGCACCCTTGAATCCAGAGTCTTGCCGGGTTATCCATTTTGACAGATTAATAGAGGTCACGGCCTCTTGAGAGGAGTCGAACGGTACCGGAATGGTCCTCCTAGGTCACCGGGGGGGCCGAGAAAACGTCCCGCAAAGGCGGCCTCGGAAGTCAGCTATGGGAACGGATCTGCCAGCTCTGGCTGGGCCGCAGCTCCAGAGCCTCAGCCACAGTCGGCAAATTCGACCCACAGATCAGAAGTCCGGCCTCGGACGTCCTGATGAAATCGAGAGTGGATGCCTCACATGGCCTAGGTGCCAGATTTTCGGGCAGGCTCTACGGGAGATTTCATCTGCCGCTTTCATAAATCTTGTACAGGTTAAAGGAGGTACCGGACCATCAGTTGCTGGAAAATCGTTGGATGACCTGTACTCCAGTGAGTTACTTTTAGGTAAACTTTAGTATGCAAATTACAGATCCCATCACAAATCATCCTTGGCATTGAGTCCCAAATCGAATACTCGTCTGTCCAACAATGTTGCCTAACCGGCTGAATTCCTCCAGAACTTTGTTTTTGACTCAAGATTTCAGCATTTGCAGTCTTGTCCATTATGTTTACAATGTAGTTTGTATAATAATGTAGGACTTCTATTTAAAAAGAGGGGGGAAGATATTGTATTAAACTGTAATAATCCAGCATCTGAATGTTCACAAATCTGGACAGACACAAAGTGCTAAAGTAACTCAGCAGGTCAGGCAGCCGGTGGGTGTCGTTTCAGTCTGAAGAAAGATCCCGACTCGAAACGTCACTTATCCTTTTTCTCCAGAGATGCTGCCTGACTCGCTGAGTTAGGCCAGCACTTTGTGTCTATCTTTGGTATAAACCAGCATCTGCAGTTCTATGTTTCTACATCTTAACTGTCTGGCATCTGGCTCACACACTAATCCGGATCTGGAGTGGAAGCTGGATGTCTTACCGAGCCGAGCCGGGCTGGGCCAGGAGCAAGGCAGAGGGCTGACTCAGCAGCCAGACCTAGATTTTAGAGTCATACAGTGTAGAAGCATGCCCTCCAACCCAACTTGCCCACACCAACCAACATTGCCCCATCTACACTAGTCCCACCTGCCTGGCCCATATCCCTCTAAATCTATCCTATCCAGGTACTTGTCTAAATGTTTCTCAAACATTGCGATAGTATCTGCCTCAACTACCTCCTGTAACTGATTCCATACATCCACCACCCTTTGTGTAAAAAAAGTTACCCTTTAGGTTGCTATTAAATCATTCTCCCCTCACCTTAAAGCTATGTACTCTGGTTCTCGAATCCCCAACTCTGGGCATGAGTGTGCGTTTAGCCGATCTGAACCTCTCATGATTTTGTACACCTCCTATAAGATCACCCTCATCCTCCTGCGTGCCAAGGAGTCCGAGCCTGATTAACTTCTCCCTATAGGGTGATTTCACGAAAGGTCACTGGAGCGTAGATCCGCACCCACGTGACCGAAAATTTTAACTGGAGGACACATTTCACTTCCGGTACATGTTAGTGAATGGGAAAACACGCACTTTCACACCCGTTAAAAACATCGAAAACGGCCAATTTTTGAGCTGCAATTTACTGTGCCAGTCGGGGTGACCGTGAGGCACAGCTACCTAAATTTACAGTCCAAAAAAAAGATAGAAACTAAGGTAAATTCAAGAGGGAGCTGAAGGTGCAAAAACAGCGGCTTAGCGGACATTTGTCGTGGAGATTTAAAGATCCAAAATATCGGGAATTATTGCGTTTGCTCGCTGCATTTCATCAAAAGTAAGGCATTATTGACTTTTTTATCTTTATTCATTTGTTATATGAAAAGTTTTAAAAGTGAAAAATCCATCAGTAAAATTGCAAAATCGCCCATGGTTCTCAGGTGGGTTTTAACATGCAAATTGAAAACGCTTCTGAAGCTCCATCTACCATTTAAATAATCGTAAACTATCAATGCGTTTTCATTTTGGCAACATCCTCGTAAATCTTCTCTGCACCCTTTTCAGCTTGACAACATCTTTCATATAACATGCTGGCCAAAATTTGAACACAATACTTTAAAGTGGCCTCACCACCATCTTATACAACTGCAACATGATCTCCCATCTGCTATACTCAATACTCTGACTGATGAAGGCCAATGTGCCAAAAGCCTTTTGACCACCCTATCTACCTGTGATGCCTCTTTCAAGGGATGAGATCCAAAAAATGAATGTGGGTAGCTTTATGGCCTGAGTTGGGGTTCTAAACTTGTTTTATTCCTCTTTTTAAATTCAGCAGAATCATTAGAAAATATATATTTCCATTGTACACTTCCATAAGATCAGCACCCACAGCTTTAAGGTGAGACGTAAAGTTTAAAGGAGACTAGACCAAGTAGGACCCATTGGGTCCCTGTCACACGGGAGGCCTGGTCCCCCAACGCAACCCGTTCCCCAACGCAATATTCCACCACTCACCCATAGCTGACAACTGCGCAGGGGCTGCTCATTTCACTTTATGCACCCTCCCTAATTTTTAAACTTTGAAAAATAATGCATTTGCACTTGCTAGCTAGCAGAACTCTGTATTGTGACTTTAAAAAAATGCATATGCACATGCTAGGCCTAGCAGAACTCAGTGTACTTGGATAGCAACAATGTTGCAAGCAGGGCTAGAATCCCATTGTAAGCACAGGGAAAAAGCAGTTATTTTATTCCAAGTTTCTGCACATTTGTGAACATTTTCATAAATAACTCGAGAAATAATGCATGAAATTTTCAGATAAGGCGATTTTTAACCACGCAATACTCCACACACAAATAAATACACATCCAAGATCAGAGATTTATAAGTATATAGATGTGCTGGTCAACCTTTTTACACAGAGGGTTGTGAGTGCCTGGAATGGACTGCCATGTTTGGTAGTGGAGGCAGATAAGATAGGGGCTTTTAAGAGGCTTTTGGGTATGCATATGAATATGGAGAGGAATGGATAATGCACAGGTCGATGAGAGATGGTCTTGGCATCATGTTCAGTGCAGCCATAGTAGGCTGAAGGCCCTGTTCTTGTGCTGTACTGTTCAGTGTTCTTTGAAAGAACAGAGTGCTGCTCTTGTGCAAGGTTTCTCTCTATTCCATGGCACAGTAGAGAAGAATCTTACTTTTGGCATGTTTTCAGCTCACAGTTGTAAACACTGACATTATTGTAATTACCCACAGCAGATAATGGAAATTGGCAGATAATTCAACAGCCCTCAAACATTGGCACAGAGATTAATACAGAACACGTAAAATAGGAACAAAGACAAGTACAGCACAACTTAAAATGAAGTTTTGTTAGTGCTGTGTTAAACTACCATTATTTATTTTACTTAGTTGTGAGATACAGCAGGGAAACAGGCCCTTTGGCCAAACTTGCCCACACCAACCAACATGTCCCATCTACACGTCCCACCTGTCTGCATTTGGCACATATACTTCTGAACCTATCCTATCCACGTACCTGTCTAATTGTTTCTTAAACATTGCAATAGCCCCTGTCCCAACCACCTCCCCTGGAAGCTGGTTCCATACACCCACCACCCTTTGTGTGAAAAAGTTTCCCCTCAGATTTCTCTGAAGATTGCGTTGCTAAAATTCCCACACTTGCATTCTTCTCATTTAGAAAACCTGTGAAAATGACACATTAAGTGGTGCACCTAGTCTGAAACCCTAATTTTACATGTGGCATCCAAATCCCTCCTCCATACTTATTTTAAATCTCTTGAGTTTTGAAGTGATTAAGAATACTTATTTTTTTAATTACCTTAGGAGATTGAATCATCTTCCTGAATCAGATGGAACGAGTTGCCAGAAGGGATAGTTGAGGCAGGTACTATAACAATATTTAAAAGACACTTGGACAGGTACATGGATAGCAGATATTTAGAGGGATATGGGTCAAACACCGTCAGGCAGGACTAGTGTAGATGGGGCATCGTGGTTGGCATGGATAAGTTAGGCCGAAGGGCCATTTTCTGTGATGTATTACTCTGCGACATACGTATGCAGCAGTCTTTATTTGACTGATACTTGTTTAAAAATACAAAATGCTGGAGGAACTCAGCAGGTTGGGCAGAATCTTTGATGGAAATGTACAGGCAAAGTTTTGTGTTTGGATCTTTCTTCAGGCGGATTATAGAAGTGGGGAGAAAGCTGGAAGAGAGCTAGGAGGATGTGACAAAGCCTGGCAAGTGATAGGTGGATACAAGTGAAGGAGGGGAGGGAGGGAGGCCACATGGTATTGGGGGTTCAGTATTGATGTCGATAGAGAACTGGCTGGCAAACAGGAATCAAAGACTAGGAGTAAACGGGTCCTTTTCAGAATGGGAGGCAGTGACTAGTGGGGTACCGCAAGGCTCAGTGCTGGCAGTGTTAGCTGTGAGGAGGATACTAGGAGGCTGCAAGGTGACTTGGATAGGCTGGGTGAGTGGGCTAATGCATGGCAGATGCAGTATAATGTGGATAAATGTGAGGTTATCCATTTTGTTGGCAAAAACAGGAAAGTAGACTATCTAAATGGTGGCCGATTAGGAAAGGTGGAGATGCAACGAGACCTGGGTGTCATGGTACACCAGTCATTGAAAGTAGGCATGCAGCTGCAGCAGGCTGTGAAGAAAGTGAATGGTATGTTAGCATTCATAGCAAAAGGATTTGAGTATTGGAGCAGGGAGGTTTTACTGCAGTTGTACAGGGTCTTGGTGAGACCACACCTGGAGTATTGCGTACAGTTTTGGTCTCCAAATCTGAGGAAGGACATTATTGCCATAGAGGGAGTGCAGAGAAGGTTCACCAGACTGATTCCTGGGATGTCGGGACTTTCATATGAGGAAAGACTGGATAGACTTGGCTTGTACTCGCTAGAATTTAGGAGATTGAGGGGGGATCTAATAGAAACTTACAAAATTCTTAAGGGGTTGGACAGGCTAGATGCAGGAAGATTGTTCCCGATGTTGGGGAAGTCCAGGACAAGGGGTCACAGCTTAAGGATAGAGGGGAAATCCTTTAGGACCGAGGTGAGAAAAACATTTTTCACACAGAGAGTGGTGAATCTCAGGAACTCTCTGCCACAGAGGGTAGTTGAGGTCAGATCATTGGCTATATTTAAGAGGGAGTTGGATGTGGCCCTTGTGGCTAAGGGGATCAGGGGGTATGGAGAGAAGGCAGGTACGGGATACTGAGTTGGAAGATCAGCCATGATCATATTGAATGGCAGTGCAGGCTCGAAGGGCCGAATGGCTTACTCCTGCACCTATGTTCTATGGTTCTATGATTAGCAGATGGGTGAGTGAGTGACAAATAAGTAAAGAAGGTATCAAATAAGGAGAGAAGATGAGTGAAATATAAAGCCAGAGGGAGGGATAAGGATGACTCTTCCCCCCCCCCCCTTCACTGCATTTAGTCTGAAGAAAAGTCCAACCTGAACAATCACTTGTCCATTCCCTCCACAGATACTGCCTGTCCCGCTGAGTTCCCCCAATACTTTGAATTTTTAAACAAATATCTAAGTCAAAGGCTGTGGCATACCAATGTCACAGTGGCATACAGCACAGAAACAGTCCCTCTGGCGCAAATTGGCCATGCTGACCAAGATATCCCATCTAAACTAGTCCCACCTTCCATTGTTTGGCCCATATCCCTCTAAACCTTTCCTATCCATGTACGTGTCCACCAAGTTCTTCTAGCACTTTGTGTTTTGCTCAAGATTCCAGCATCTGCAGTTCCTTGTATCTCGATTTTGTTTAGAAATTGTTAAGATTTTCTGTTCCCGAGAGTGTCTCATTGTTTTGGGCTTGTTAGATTGCTTGATGAATTTGCTGCTGGAAGGTGCAGAGATTCTCTTGAGCTGAATGAAATTAGCAATGGACATCCGCAGACTAGAAATTGCTGAAACTTTGTGGGTACCTCCCATCAAGTTCAATGTCCCTTCTCCGAATTGCAGCTCTCAGAATTGCAACTCATTTCTTGAACTGCTTTTGAAGAACTGAGTAGGTCAGAGAGGATTTTTTCAGAGCTACTGCTTTTTTGTCCCTTTATTTTGGCCCTGGGTTTTAAAGACAATTTGTTTTTGCTTCTTAGAAGATTGCTCTGAATGGAGGGAAAAAGGCTGATTTTCAGGAGTGTGCGGGGGACAAGCTTCAGAGGGCAGCGCAGTTGCAGCCGGTAAAGCTGCTGTCTCACAGCACCAGAGACCCAGGTTCAATCCTGACCTCGGGTACTATTTGTGTGCAGTTTGCACATTCTATGCATAGGTTACGTCCAGTACTCTGGTTTCCCCTACATCCCAAATACATGCGTGTTTGTAGGTTAATTGGTCTATGTTAATTGATCCAAGTGTGTAGGGAGTGGATGTGAATGTGGGGTAACATAGAACTAGTACTAACAGGTGATCAATGGTTGGTGTGGACTCGGTGGGCCAAAGGGCCTATTTCCATGCTGTATCTTTCAATCAAGACAGTTTCTTAAGATTTTGAATCTTAAGAAATGATTAAAAAAACAAAGTAATGTGTGGGATGAGGAAGTATCTTGCATAGCCCCTGCTTTATGGAAAAATCTGTGAGGTTAATAATTACGAACAATATCAATCTAAGGACTATTATTCAGACATGAATGTTTCAATTCAATGTTGTTGTTATTATTTTGCAAAATCAGGTCATTTTGCCTGTGTAACAAATGTTTATTTTCGCAGATGCTTCGAGCTTCAGTCCCTATGAGTCAGAATCAATAATGATAATTACAATGACAGAATATTTTCATAATTCTTCCATTAAATTTTCATCCTTGATCATGAAATCATGAGGACACTTTGCTTTTCATCTCATTTCAGCAGTCGAGCGACCCGGCTTCAATCCCAAATTTAGATGCTGTCTGTGTAGAGCGGACCAGGATGTACTGTAGACAATTGGGATTAGTGGATAATTTATTGGAATGTAATGATAGAAATCTTTTTTTTTTGCAAAGTGAACAAAAATGTGAATTCTGCCTGCCTGTGAGTTTTCTTTCATTATTTATTTAATATGTTAATGGCAACTTTTATTTATGCCCTGACAATGGGTCTTTATGAACAAGTTAATAACTCTACATTTATAACAACTTGGCCTTAGTGCCAAAATAGCACCAAAAAATGGCAGCTCTATATAATGTCTCAGTGAATATTCCAATACACTAGTACTTAATTATGATTGTGCTTATGTCAGTTTTCTCTGGGTGCTCCGGTTTCCTCCCACATTCCAAAGACGTGCAGGTTTGTAGGTTAATTAATTGTTTTCTGTAAATCACCCCTAGTGTGTAGGATACAAAAGTGGGATAACATAGGACTAGCGTACAGGTAATCAATGGTCGATGTAGACTCACTGGGCTGAAGGGCATGTTTCCATGCTGTATCTAAACTATTGCTGAATATTCTGTCCAGCTGTTTCAATTGGATGATTACATTGTTCTGTTTTGGGACATATGACAATAAAATACTCTTGACTTTTGAAGATTTAATCATATGCATTTGCATTGAAGTCTACTGCACAGGTCAAGAAGACATGATTGATACATTTCAGATGGCACAATTCTTATTTTATCCTTTGAGAGTGAACATACCATTTGAGTTTTTTGTAAACTGGTTTTCAAAAAAATATATAAATAAATAGCCAAGCTATTTACATAGAATTGCCAATTGTTGATCCATGCAACAAGGAAGTTATTTACAAGATACAAGGCACTGCAGCAGCAGTGACTTTGAGAAGTATGTCAAAGTCATGCTGTTGCAAAAATAATTCACTGGCTAAAATGCTTGTAAGTTCAATTCTGGTAATGGCTACATGCTCTTATGCATTAATTTGGTCTAATGCACTATTGTCAATGTGGAAGCAGAATGCAAAGCACTGTCCAGATGGGAGAGTGTAAATCAAATGGAAGCTAACATTTGAGGTCAAGTTTTGTCGCATGGAACTGATTGAATTTTTGGTTGACTAGTAACCAAAGATATGGATTTTGATAGTTGGTTTCAAGACCTCTGAGGTCAAAATGTTTTACAAACAAGGTGCAGTGGGCATGATCTGCAATGTGTAATAACTCCAAGAAAAATGTAGAGCATCCTGAGATATATAAGGCCCTTTCACTGATTTTCATTGATAGAAACATAGAAACATAGAAAATAGGTGCAGGAATAGGCCATTCGGCCCTTTGAGCCTGCACCGCCATTCAATATGATCATGGCTGATCACCCAACTCAGTATCCTGTACCTGCCTTCTCTCCATACCCACTGATCCCTTTAGCCACAAGGGCCACATCTAACTCCCTCTTAAATATAGCCAATGAACTGACCTCAATTACCTTCATTGGCAGAGAATTCCAGAGATTCACCACTCTCTGTGTGAAAATTGTTTTTCTCATCTCGGTCCTAAAAGATTTCCCCCTTATCTTTAAACTGTGACCCCTTGTTCTGGACTAGAATTTTGTAAGTTTCTATAAGATCCCCCCTCAATCATCTAAATTCTAGTGAGTACAAGCCAAGTCTATCCAGTCTATCTTCATATGAAAGTCCTAACATCCCAGGAATCAGTCTGGTGAACCTTCTCTGTACTCCCTCTATGGCAAAAATGTCTTTCCTCAGATTAGGAGACCAAAACTACGCAATACTCCAGGTGTGGTCTTACCAAGACCCTGTACAACTGCAGTAGAACCTCCCTGCTGCTATACTCAAATCCTTTTGCTATGAATGCTAACATACCATTCGCTTTCTTCAACGCCTGCTGCACCTGCATGCCTACTTTCAGTGACTGGTGTACCCTGACACCCAGGTCTTGTTGCATCTCCCCTTTTCCTAATCGGCCACCATTTAGATAGTAGTCTACTTTCCTGTTTTTGCCAACAAAATGGATAACTTCACATTTATCCACATTATACTGCATCTGCCATGCATTAGCCCACTCACCCAGCCTATCCAAGTCACCTTGCAGCCTCCTAGCATCCTCCTCACAGCTAACACTGCCAGCACTGAGCCTTGCGGTACCCCACTAGTCACTGCCTGCCATTCTGAAAAGGACCCGTTTACTCCTAGTCTTTGCTTCCTGTTTGCCAGCCAGTTCTCTCTCGACATCAATACTGAATCCCCAATACCATGTGGCCTCCCTCCCTCCCCTCCTTCATTTGAATCCACCTATCACTTGCCAGGCTTTGTCACATCCTCCTAGCTCTCTTCCAGCTTTCTCCCCACTTCTATAATCCGCCTGAAGAAAGATCCAAACACAAAACTTTGCCTGTACATTTCCAGCAAAGATTCTGCCCAACCTGCTGAGTTCCTCCAGCATTTTGTATTTTTAAACAAGTAGTCTACTTTCTTGTTTTTGCCTCCAAAGTGGATAACCTCACATTTATCCACATTATACGGCATCTGCCATGCATTTTCCCACGCACCCAGCCTATCCAATTCACCTTGCAGCCTCCTAGCATCCTCCTCACAGCTAACACTGCCCCCCCCCAGCTTTGTGTCATCCGCAAACTTGGAGATGTTGCATTCAATTCCCTCGTCCAAATCATTAATATATATTGTAAATAGCTGGGGTCCCAGCGCTGAGCCTTGCGGTACCCCACTAGTCACTGCCTGCCATTGTGAAAAGGACCCGTTTACTCTTACTCTTTACTTCCTGTCTGCCAGCCAGTTCTCTATTCACATCAATACTGAACCCCCAATACCATGTGCTTTAAGTTTGTATACTAATCTCTTATGTGGGAACTTGTCAAAGCTTTCTGAAAGTCCAGATATAACACACCCACTGGTTCTCCCTTATCCACTTTACTAGTTACATCCTCGAAAAATTCTATAAGACTCGTCAGACATGATTTACCTTTCATAAATTCATGCTGACTTTGTCCAATGATTTCACCACTTTCCAAATGTGCTGCTATCCCATCTTTAATAACTGACTCTAGCAGTTTCCCCACTACCGTTGTTAGACTAACTGGTGTGTAATTCCCTGTTTTCTCTCTCCCTCCCTTTTTAAAAAGTGGGGTTACATTAGCTACCCTCCAATCCTCAGGAACTACTCCAGAATCTAAAGAGTTTTGAAAAATGATCACTAATGCATCCACTATTTCTGGGGCTACTTCCTTAAGTACTCTGGGATGCAGCCTATCTGGCCCTGGGGATTTATCGGCCTTTAATCTATTCAATTTACCTAACACCACTTCCCGACTAACCTGGATTTCACTCAGTTCCTCCATCTCATTTGACTCCCGGTCCCCTGCTATTTCCGGCAGATTATTTATGTCTTCCTTAGTGAAGACAGAACCAAAGAAGTTATTCAATTGGTCTGCCATGTCTTTGTTCCCCATGATCAATTCACCTGTTTCTGACTGTGATAGACCTACATTTGTTTTAACTAATCTAATCTTTTTCTCTTCCATGCCATTAAAAAAGACACTTGGACTTGCACAGGGGTGGGAAAGGTTTAGATGGATATGGACCAAATGTAGGCAAATGGGTCCGGATTAGATGTGGCATCTTGGATGAGCTGGGTCAAAGGGCTTGTTTCTGTGTTGTTTGACTATAAACTGGTGGGTCTGTTGAATACCCTCTGAAAATGTGGCTCCCCACACAAATTCATTTCCATGTTACAGTCACCCTGTAACAAGGCTCGTGCCAAGCCAACACACCAAATATTGGTAAACATTGCTGCCAAGCAAGGCCGTGTCAAATCCCAACAATCTTCCCAATCACTCTCACTGCATTTTCAGGGTGGTGCAGCGCAAGAGTTGCTACCTTCTGAGTAAGTGAAACTAACCAATGCTACCTACCATTCTGACTATGGGTACAGACTGAACAGAGTTTGTACATCCCTGTAAACCTGTGGGTTTTCCCCGAGTGCTCCGGATTCCTCCCACATTTCAAAGACGTACAGGTTTAACGGTTAATTGGCTTCTGTAAATTGCCGCTGGTGTGTATGATAGAACTAATGTGTGGGTGAACGTGGTTGGTGGAACACGGTGGGCCAAAGCGCCTGTTTACACACTGTATCTCCTAAACTAAACTAAAACAATGTTGTACCTGACTTCCAATGAACTTGCCGAGTGAAACTAACCAAAACTGCTCACCCCTACGGTAACTAATCTCAAGGTTGCCTGAACAACAGTAGTTGAGCTGCGGTATGCAGACAATGGCAGCGTTTGCACTTACTCAGAGGATGAGCTCCAAGCCGCCGTCCACTCATTCATTGAAGCCTATGGGAGGATGGGTCTTACACTCAAGATCGATAAGACAGACATCTTTCACCAACCCATCCACTCTGTCCCACACTGCCTACTGAAAACAAAGGTTTGCTGTGAGTCCCTAAAAAATTGCAACGTTCTCTACACCTTGGGAACTATCTCTCCATTCACCATCACCTTCAAATTGCCAGCACAATCTTTGGTTAATTGAGGAACAAGTCATTTTGTTTAGTTTAATTTAGAGATACAGCGCAGAAAAATACACTTTGGCCTACCAAGTCTGCACAGACCAGTGATCCCTACATATTAACACTACCCTACACACACTAGGGACAATTTACATTTATACCAAGCTAATTAACTGACAAAGCTGTATGTCTTTAGAGTGTGGGAGGAAACCAAAGGTCTCGGAGAAAACCCACGCAGATAACGGGGAGAACGTCCAAACTCCGTACAGACAAGCACCCATTGTCAGGATTGAACCCGGGTCTCTGGTGCTGTAAGGCAGTTGCCCTACTGCTACGCCACTGTGCCGCCGATTTGAAATGTGAAAATTACCCCTATGGTAACTACACAATTTGAAAATTAAATCCTCAAATCTGGCCAAAACTTATTGGCAACCGGGCAATAGATATCTCTGTCTTTCTAAATGCCTCTGTGAACGGGTCTATTTACACCAGACATCTTGAGGCACTGAACAGATACCATAAATGTTGTTAGGTTTATATTGTCACGTGCGCCAAGTTTCAGTAAAAGGCTTGTGTTTGAGGGCTATCGAATTAACTCAGATAATACACATGAATAAATTCAAGCCAATCAAATACAAAAAATTAAATCAAAGAGAAAGATACTAAAATGTAGATTCTAGTTCTCAGCATTGCAGCATAACAGTTCCAGAGAAAATATCCAATGTTCGCAATGAAGTAAGTTGGAAAATCGGGACTGTACCCTCGCTTTGCTAACCCTAGCACCAGATTTTTCATTGTGGATATTTAGTCTTGCTTGAATAGAGCACAACTTTCAAGATGGATATCAACTCTCCTGTTAGTTCTACATATGAATTTTCAATCATTGAGTTAAAAAGAAAATCCAGCTTGAGACAAAAGATGCCCTTGCTTGGTTAATGGAAAGACCAGGCTCCTTGTGAATTAACATTGTGAGAAGATGTTGGGAAAAATAATCCTTTCAGAAACTGAACCTAATTGCTGCAAAGGCAGAAATAACTGCTGAATTAGAAGAAATGTCTATAACGTTGTTGGCAGTCAGTAGATCGATGCAGCAGTTTGTGTTGGGCTCAGTGATATCCGAGGCACAGGTTCAATGCACAGTTTTTACACAGATTTGTGGACAGATTTCAGACCGAGGAGTCTTGTGGTTGCAATCGATAGGCCTAATGTCTCCAGACCAGAGGGATCAAGCAATGTGGCTTCTACTGTATTTCCTGATCACTCGTCTCCAGTGTTTTCGATCAGACGGAATTCAGAACCTTATCCAAGCAAGGTCAAGACAGACAAGGCAGTTCCACGTCACCCTCTCTCACTGCACCCCCTCTGTGATTCTTACTACTCTTCAACCACGTTTTAACCTGAACTCACCCCCACAGCCAGGAAGATGGGTTACAACCCGAAACGTCACCTTTCCTTTTCTCCAGAGATGCTGTCTGACCCACTGAATTACTATAGCATTTTGTGTCTATCTCAGGTCAAGATAAATACAGAACAATGTTTTTTGTAATTAAATAATTAGTTTAATGGTTAATTCAATAGTTTGGTGAAAATTATTATTTCAAATATACAAAACGGGATTAGAATTACATTGATTCTCTTGGATCATGCAGGGATGTAATGCTGAGGCATATTAAGACACTGGTTAGACTGCACTTGGTGAGCAGTTTTGGGCCCCATATCTGAGGAAGGATGTGCTGGCGTTGGAGAGGGTCCAAAGGAGGTTTACAAGAACGATCCCAGGAACGGTTGGGTTAACATATGATAAGAGTTTTACGGCACTGGGCCTGGAGTTTAGAAGGATTAGGGAGGACCTCATTGAAACTTACTGAATAGTAAAAGGCCTGGAGAGAGTGAATGTGGAGAGAATGTTTCCACTAGTGGGAGAGTCTCGGACCAGAGTCCACAGCCTCAGAATAAAATAACGTACCTTTAGAAAGAAGATGAGGAGGAATTTCTTTGGTCAGAGGGTGGTGAATCTGCGGAATTCATTGCTGCAGATGGCTGTGGAAGCCAAGTAATTGTGTAATTTTAAGGCACAGTTTATTGATTAGTAACAGTGTCAAGGGTTATGGGGAGGAAGCAGGAGAATGGGGTTGAGGGGGATAGATAGGTCACCCATAATCAAGTGGCAGGGTAGACCAATGATCCAAGTGGCCTAATTCCACACCTATAATTTATAAACTTACGAACAAGTCCTGTTACTGACCATCAGGTTGTTGTAACTTTCCCAGGGGCTAACAGCTGGATAGACACACAAGAGACTGCAGATGCTGGAACCTTGAGCAAACCGCAAAGTGCTGGAGGAACTCAGTGGCCCAGGCAGCATCTGTTAAGGGAATGGACAGACATATTTTCAGGTCTGGAGAAGAATTCTGTCACAAAATGCCATTTATCCATTCCCTCCACAGATGCTGCCTGGCCTGCTGAGTTCCTCCAGCACTTTGTATTTAGCTGGATAGAGAGTCTGAATTAAACCTTCACCATTTGCAGATCTGAGATATCTCAGACATGTAGCACCCAGGTTGCAATGTGGACATGCAGTGTCTTGACAGATTTTAAACTTTTAGACTTAACTTTTTTTACTTTAGACTTAAAGATACAGTGTTGAAACAGGCCTTTTGGCCCACTGACTCCACGCCGACTGGCAATCACCCATGTACCAGTTCTATCCTACACACTAGGGACAATTTACAAAAGCCAATTAACCTACAAACCTGTACGTCTTTGGAGTTTGGGAGGAAACTGGAGCTCCCAGAGAAAACTCATGCAGGGCACAGGGAGAACGTGCAAACTCCGCACAGACAGCACTGTAGACAGGATCGAACCTGAGACTCTGGTGCTGTAAAGCAGCAACTCTACATTGTGCCACTGTGCCACCCTTAAATTAATTTAAAGATTGATTTTATTTTTACAGATTGAATATAGTAGGGATACTCTCCCAGTCTTTGCACAAAAACCGAGTGTGCTGTCACTGTGGGTAAGCCAATCCCCCCATTACTTGTCCAACCCCTATGTCACACTGTGTAGGAAGGAACTGCAGATGCTGGTTTGAACCGTCGACACAAAATGCTGGAGTAACTCGGCGGGACAGGCAGCGTCTCGAGAGAAGGAATGGGTGACGTTTTGGGTTGGGACCCTCTGCAGACTCAGACTCTCGACCTGAAATGTCAAACATTCCTTCTCTACAGAGATGCTGACTGTTCCGCTGAGTTACTTCAGCATTTTGTGTCTACCCAATGTCACACTGACTGGCAAGACTACCAGGCTTTTGGACAGTGACATGGATAAGAAAGGTTTTGGAGGGATAAGGGCCAAATGCCAGCAGGTGGGACTAGTGTAGATGGGGCATCTTCACTGGCATGGGCAAATCGGGCCAAATGGCTTTGTTCCCCATTGTATGACTCTGTGATTACCCACTGTTCTGGAAGCCTGAGGTAAGCCTGCTGATGTAAGAGATTCTGAAAATTATAAAAAGATAAGTAGTTTGTGGTATGTTTAACCCAAGAGCTTACATACCCTTAGGGAAGTATGATGGAAAAAGAGGCCAACATAGTGAAGTGAACTTAAGGATGTTAGGAGCGGCAATAATTATATTGATAATGTGTTTAGATTCTAGGACAAAGCTAGCAAAAGTTAAAATCAACTTTGGGGGTTGTAAACCAGACTGAGGGCAATAAAACTGATCAGGGAATAGAAGTGTATTTTGTTGCACTCACTTCTTCGACCAATGGGAGGATTGTTTTCTAAATATCAGGGAATAGAAGATTAAAGATAACTTGGGGAAAACAAAGATGCAAGGATACAGAGACATTGATCAATGATGAATTATTTAAGAATGCAGAATCCACACGTAACAATTGAGTCATGAGAATATAAAAATGCAGTGGGTGCTGTGAATCTTTGAAATACTTTGCGTTCTCTCAGAGTGTTTCCAGTGTATAATGTTAAGGCCTTGAATAAACCAACTGATTTGAGAAACTCACCATTGCTCTACGAGATATGCTTTGTGTCTATTACAGCATCAGGTGCATCAAAGAATAAAGTTGAACTTTGGAGTGAATCAAGAATTTTTGATGAATGAGGTCAAATGCATGCAAGTTGCCTGAAAGTGGCAAATGTTAACCACCTCTTTCAAAACTTTAGCATTATCAGTCATCATCTCCTGGGGTAGACACTAATGTTGGAGATACTCAGCGGGTGAGGCAGCATCTATGGAGCGAAGGAATAGGTGATGTTTTAGGTCGAGACCCTTCTTCATCATCTCCGCATTTGGTCCCATTAATTTCACTATTTCTTTTGTAATAAATACCAATTCCTTTAAACTCCTCATTCATGTTGACATGTTGCACTTCACTACTTCAAGTAGGACCCTGTGCCTTCCAGCCACAACATATGTTTAATTTCTCTGCTTTTTCCTTATTTTGCAAAATAATCTTCCCTGTTTCACACATTAATTCTTGCTTTCCATTTTTCCCAACCATGGAAGCTTTTGCTGTCTCTTTATGGGTTTTCGCTGGTTTATTCTCAGTAGCTTCCCCCCCCCCCCCCCTTCTTTATCCATGTTTTAGTCATCTTCTGAGTTGCAAAGTGCATTCAAAAGTACAACTATTTCTAGTGATTTTATAAGCCCCTTCCTTGGATTTATTACTGTCTTTAATTCCATCATACAGTTTCAGACAGGCCCTTTTCCTAACTTTTTTTGTCTAAAAGGGATATGTTTTGCATGTCACTTATGTACTTTTTAGATACTAGATATTGCATTTTCCTTTAATGTAGTTTCTCAATCTTTCACTGTCAAATCATACCTCACGCCTCCATATCTATTTTAGGTGCAGTAGATTTAAAACCTTGGTTTCGGATTGAATTAAATCAACCTTTATATTAAATTGTGCCATCAGATCACTATTACCTAAATACCACAGCTCCAGATTATTAATTAACCCTTTATCATTGTCATTGTACAATATTTGATCAAAAATAACCTGTTCCCTTGATAGTTTTTCAACAAAACCATCTGTAATATGCTCTCCTGAATTCATCCTCCATAGTATTATTGCTAATTTGGTTTGTCCAATTCATGCTTTAAGTCCCCAATGATCATTGTACTAATCTTGTTATATGCGACCTGGATTTCCTTATTTATATTATACCGTACATTGCTTGAGTGTAGAAGTTGGGAGGTCATGTTGCAGTTGTATAATTTGTTGGTGAGACTGCATTTAGAGTATTGTGATCAGTTCTGGGCACCATGTGAAGGAAAGATATTGTCAAGCTTGAAAGGGTTCAGAGAAGATTTATGAGGATGTTGCCAGGACTAGAGGGTCTGAGCTATAGGGAGAGGTTGAGTCGGCTGGGTTTCTATTCCTGGGAGCACAGGACAATGAATGGTGATATTTTAGAGACATATAAAATCATGAGAGGAATAAATCGGGTAGATGCACAGAATCTCTTACCCAGAGTTGGGGAATCGTGGACCAGAGGACATAGTTTCAAGGTGAAGGGGAAAAGATTTAATAGGAATCTGAGGGGTAACTTTTTCACACAAAGGGTGGTGGATGTATGGAACAAGCTGTCAGAGGAGTTAGTTGAGGCTGGGACTATCCCAACATTTAAGAAACCGTTAGACAGGTACATGGATTGGACCAGTTTGGAGGGATATGGACCAAATGCAGGCAGATGGGATTAGTGTAGCTGGGACATGTTGGCCGGTGTGGCCATGATGGGCCAAAGGGCCTGATTCCACACTGTAACACTCTATGACTCTATGACACCACTCTTTGGAGTCCCAGGCAACTAGAATTTTTTTTTGTTTTGCCCATTACTATTCTCTCAGCTCAACACAAACTGATTATACTTAATAATTTGAGCCATGACCCATTTTCTCTACTCAATAAGCGAATTTGGTATTTGAACTGTGCATGCACATAGGTCACTCGAGATAAACATTCTTGGCAGCTGACCTGCTGCGTGTATACAGACCTGCGTTTCATCCGTAGTCAGGATCAAACCCGGGTCTCTGGCGCTGCAAGCGCTGTTGAATTGCTACTGGAGTTAGATAATATAGAACAAGTGCGAACGGGTGATCGGCATGGACTTAATGGGCTGAAGGACCTGTTTCCGTGCTGTGTCTCTGAACCAAATTAATCTAACTAGGTAAAAGTAAGTCATCGGAGGATGCAGGGAGAGCGACATGAGAACAGGTGAGGTTGAAGGGAGGAAGGAAAGTTGGCCGGGACCAAATTCTGAGACCAAAAACGACGCACCCCTCTTCTGCATAACCCCAGGAGGCAGGTTTGTGAGCGGAGTCTCACTACCATCCCCGTCCCCTCCCAAGTGTCCCATCCCTGTCCGGGGGCAGCCATAGATGTCCGAGGGTGACGTGGCACCAGGCCGGAGCAGTGGCGGCCCCAGGCTTACAGCCAGCGCGGAGAAGAAGTGCTAACTCCAGCTCAAATCCAATTCCAGAGGAACCCGTTCCCCGACTGGCCGGGGACCGTTAGCTGCTCCTCTCTCCTTATCCAGTGGCTGTCGGTTAACCCCCTCGGAGAGAGAGAAAAAATGTCCTCCAACGCTGCCGTGAGAGGTTCTGCGGAATTCCGGAGGATGGGTTTGTGAAGTGAGATAGAAATAAGATCAAATTTTTGTTCATAAGACAGCGACGCATGTCCCCTATTGAGTTGACAGAATTCTAGATTAATTCATTGGTAGAATACTTAACGATTTATAAACAGTTTATACAGCCAGCGCTTCATTCTCTTTTTCTTTATCACGAATGACCTTTGACAAATCCCATGATTCCTTGAGCTTTTCGGAATTCCAAACTCGCTTATTATCCCATTCTTTATCTCCTTTTTACTTCAATTTGTTCTATCTATTTGTCAAGCTTCTCTTGAATATAGCCTGCATGCATATAAAGGGCCTTAAATATTGTTTCACCATTTTCACTCCTCTAAATCTAATTGAAGATATTTTCCAAAGATAGGCACAAAATGCTGGAGGAACTCAGCGGGTCAGGCAGCATCACTAGAGAAAAGGAATAGGTGACTTTTCGGGTCGAGACCCTTCTTCAGACTGAGAGTCAGGGGAGAAGGAAAGTAGATGTATGAAAAGGATCAGAACATGTCAGAGCCGGCACCGATGACCAAGGAAAGGTGGAGCCCACAATGGTCAATTGTTTGCTCCATGGTCAATAGGTGATAACAAAGGGATATATGGATGTGGACAATGAAACTAGCAGGATGACAAGGTTGGGGGGAGATGGAGAGAGAAAGAATGCAAGTGTTAGTTGAATTTAGAGAGATCAATATTTATACCATTGGGTTTATCTACCCAAGCAAAATATGAGTGCTGTCTTGCAATATTTCTTTGCCATTTCTCTTGAAATTTCTAGGTTTCGTCTCCTCACTACTATTTGATTTAAAGCCTTATCGACACCGCTTACTATTCTATTGGCGAAGGTACTGGTTATTCAACTGAAGCCCATTTCTCTTTACCACCAGTCAGAAGTGATGTAATGCTGAGGCTCTATAAGGCGTTGGTCAGTACTGCGGAGTACTGTGAGCCAATCTGGGCCCCATATCTGAGGAAGGATGTGTTGGGTCAGGAGAGGGTCCAGAGGAGGTTTACAAGAATGATTCCAGGAATTATTGGTTAGCTTATGATGAGCATTTGACAGCACTGGGCCTCTACTTACTGGAGTAGAAGGTTATGGGGGGACCGCATTGAAACTTACAGGTATAGATAGAGTGGTTGTGGAAAGGGTGTTTCCACTGGTGGGAGAGTCTAGGACCAGAGGTCATAGCCTCAGAATTAAAGGGCGCTCTTTTAGAAAGGAGGTGAGTAGGAACTTCTTTAGTCAGAGGGTAGTTAATCTGTGGAACTCATTGTCACAGAGGGCTGTGGAAGCCAAGTCAGTGGATATTTTGAGGGCATAGATGGACAAATTCCTGATTAGAATGGGTGTCAAAGGTTATGGGGAGAAGGCAGGAAAATGGGATTAGGAGGCAGAGATCAGTATGAGATGAATGAATGGCGGGGTAGACTCGATGAGCCAAATGGCCAAATTCTACTAATTTAACTTGTGAATGTGAAATGTTGGAGACGTGTTTAATTTTCCATTTGTGCATCAATGATCCATATTTCCCATGTAATTTGTGACGTGGATCAGAAATACTCATAACCTACAGTATGTGGAAGATCAGTGCTTAACCTGTGGGAGCATTTGATGGCTCTGGGCCTGTACCCGCTAGAGTTTAGAATGATGATGGTGATCTCATTGAAATCTACCGAATAATGAAAGGCATGGATAGAGTGGAAGATGTTTCCAGCAATGGGAGAGACCAGGACCAGAGGGCACAGACTCTGAATGAAAGGACACACCTTTAGAATGGAGATGAGGAAAAATTACTTTAGCCAGAGGGTAGTGAATATGTGGAATTCATTGCCACAGATAGCTGTGGAGGCCAAGTCAATAGGTATTTTTAAAGTGGAGATTAATAAGTTCTTGATTTGTTAAGGCGTCAAAGATTACAGGGAGAAGGCCGTAGAATGGGGTTAAGAGGGAAAAATAGATCAGCCATGATTGAGGGCGGAGGAGACTCAATGTGCCGAATGGCCTAATTGTGCTCCTATGCCTTATGGTTTTATGATCAGGAACATGCTGCATCATTGGACTTTACAGACATTAGGTTAGAAGTAACCTTGCTGGCTGTTAAATGCATGGATCAAGTTCACCTTAATGTGACTTCATCTTTATAGTGTTTTGAAAAGATGCTGATAGATTACGCTCATCAAAACATTATGGATGGACCGACTGGGAAATGGAAAGAATAAAGGCTTGTCTCTGCCATATTTATTGAACAACATCAGAAGAGGCATCTTTAATTGGAGAATATAGAAACAAGGAACTTCAGATGCTGGTTTACAAACAAAAGACACAAAATGCTGGAGTAACTCAATGGGTCAGGCAGCATCCCTGGAGAACATTGATAGGTGACTTTTCGGGTCTGGACCTTTCTTCAGAAATGTCACATCCATGTTCTCCATGGATGATGCCTAACCCGTTAAGTTACTCCAGCACTTTATGTCCCTTCATTGTGGAATGCTTGTTAAAACAATTTCTCTATTGTTATGTTACACGACTGATAAAAAGGTGAAATTAACACAAGAAATTTATTGCCGATTGCATTGGTGCTCCTCCTGCACCCACACACAACTCACTGACTTCATCCATTTCACCACTAACTTCCATCCGGCATTCAAATACAACTGGACCATTTCCGGCATTTGCCTACCAATTCGAGACTTCACTATCTCCATCGCAGGTGATAGACTACTGACCAACATCCACTATCAACCCACTGACTCCCATGGCTATCTAGACAACACTTCTTCCCACCCTGCTTCCTGTAAGGACTCCATCCCCTATTCCCAATTCCTCCATCTACGCCACATCTGCACCCAGGATGAGGTGTTTCAAACCAGGGCATCGGAGATAGAAACATAGAAAATAGGTGCAGGAGGTTCAGAATAAGTCCATTCGGCCCTTCGAGCCTGCACCACCATTCAATATGATCATGGCTGATCATCCAACTAAGTATCCTGTACCTGCCTTCTCTCCATACCCCCTGATCCCTTTAGTCACAAGGGCCACATCTAACTCCCTCTTAAATATAGCCAATGAACTGGCCTCAACTACCTTCTGTGGCAGAGAATTCCACAGATTCACCACTCTCTGTGTAAAAAATGATTTTCTCATCTTGGTCCTAAAAGACTTCCCCCTTATCCTTAAACTGTGACCCCTTGTTCTGGACCTCAATCTCCTAAATTCTAGCGAGTACAAGCCGAGTCTATCCAGTCTTTCTTCATATGAAAGTACTGCCATTCCAGGAATCAGTCTGGTGAACCTTCTCTGTACTCCCTCTATGCCAAGAATCTCTTTCCTCAGATTACTGTACGCAATATTCCAGGTGTGGTCTCACCAAGACCCTGTACAACTGCAGTAGAACTCCCTGCTCTTATACTCAAATCCTTTTGCTATGATTGCTAACATACCATTCGCTTTCTTCACTGCCTGCTACACCTGCATGCCTACTTTCAATGACTGGTGTACCATGACACCCAGGTCTCGTTGCATCTCCTCGTTTCCTAATCGGCCACCATTCAGATAATTCAGACCATTCAGATGTCCTCATTCTTCGGGGAACGGGGGTTCCCCTCTTCTACTATAGATGAGGCTCTCAACAGGCTCTCTTCTATACCCCATAACTCTGCTCTCACTTCCCATTCCCCCACTCGTAACAAAGGCAGAGTCCCCCTTGTCCCCACCTTCCACCATACCAGCCGTCACATGAAACAAATAATCCTCCGGCACTTTCGCCACCTCCAACAGGATCCCACCACTGGCCACATCTTACCATCTCTTCCCCTGTCTGCTTTCCGCAGAGACCGCTCCCTCCGTAACTCCCTGGTCAATTTGTCCCTTCCCACCCAAACCAACCTCTCTCCTGGCACTTTCCCTTGCAACCGCAGGAAATGCTGCGCTTGTCGCTTTACCTCCCCCCTTGAATCCGTTCAAGGACCCAAGCAGTCTTTCCAGGTGTGGCACAGGTTCAACTGCACCTCTCCAACCTCATCTATTGCATCTGTTGCTCTAGGTGTCAGCTGCTCTACATTGGTACGACCAAGCGTAGGCTTGGCGATTGCTTCGCCCAACACCTCCGCTCGGTTCGCAATAACCAACCTGATCTCCCGGTGGCTCTGCACTTCAACTCCCCCTCCCATTCTGAATCCAACATTTCTGTCCTTGGCCTCCTCCATGGCCAGAGTGAGGCTCACCATAAATTGGAGGAACAGCACCTCATATTCCGCTTGGGCAGTTTACACCCCAGCGGTATGAACATTGACTTTCAGGTCAATTTCAGGTAGTCCCTGCTTTCTCCTCCCCTCCCCAGCTCTCCCTCAGCCCACTGTCTCTGCCTCTTCCTTTCTTCTTCCCGCACCCCCCCCCCCCCCTACATCAGTCTGAAGAAGTGTCCCAACCTGAAAAGTCACCTATTTATTTCGCTCCATAGATGCTGCCTCACCCACTGAGTTTCTCCAGCATTTTTGTCTCTCCAAGAAATATAAAAGTAAGCCAGTGAAATAAAGAATTAAAACGGTTATAGTTGGTTAGTTTTCTCCATTCTTACAATAGTAAACGAGGTGTCATGACATGGTGGCGCAGTGGTAGAATTGCTGTTTTACAGCCAGAGACCCATGTTCAATCCTGACTATTGGTGACGGCTGGACTGTACAGACTTTGTACATTCTCCCTGTGTGGGTTTTCCCCAGGTGGTCCAGTTTCCTTCCACATTCCAAAGCACTTGTACGTTTGTAGATTAAATGGCTTTAGTAAATAGCCCTTAGTGTGTGAGATGCGAACGTGGGATAACATAGAATTAGTGTACGGGTGCTTATTGGTCGGCAAAGACTCAGTGGGTCGAAGGGCCTGTATCTCTAAACAAAAACTAGAAAAACATAGTCATTTAGACTCCATGGTGCTTTGGTGCTGAGTCATAGAGTCAGTCAGCGTGGAAACAGCCCCTTCAGCCCAACTTGCCCATCCCGAGCAGCATGCCCCATTTACACTAGTCCCATCTCCAGCATTTGACCCATATCGCTCTAAACCTATCCTATACATGTACTTGTCCAACTGTTTTTTAAACATTGTGATAGTACCTGCTTCAACTACCTCCTCTGGCAGCTCGTTCCATATACCTACCACTGTTTTTGTTAAAAAAAAAGTTGCCCTCTACATTCTTATTAAATTCCAAAAGACATGTAGGTTAAGGGCTTCATTCTGTAAATTGTCCCGAGGATGTAGTATATAACTAGTGTAAGGGCAATTGTTGGCTGGCATGGACTCTGTGAGCTCTAGGGCCTGTTTCCATGCTGTATCTCTAAACTAAACTAAAAAAAGACAGTTTAGTGCATAATCGTTTTAAAATTTGTATCAGAATTGCACTGAAAGGGTCTCCACAGGTGGTGTGAGCTGTGCAATCTATGAGCGGCCAGCTGTAACTAGTTTACTTGTGCATTGCAGCTCAGCTGCCTGCCCTGTCCATCCACCCACTGTGCATGTTGACAGCTTCCCCGAAGGGCGGCATGCTCCCTATAATCTGAGCAGTGAGGAGTTAATTACTGCTGTCACGGCCGTCACTCTGCAAACATAAAGCTGCCTAGGTTTCCGTCAGGTTTATTGAAGGGCAATTCCCACCTCCTCCTTCCCCTCCTCCTTCTCCACCTCCTCAGTTGTCACCCTTAGTTCTTGCTTCAACCCAGCAGCGCACGCACTGGCACACATTAAACATACCGACTTCCAGTTGGGATTGTGCAGTAATGCAGGCACAAGGAACTGTAGATGCTGACATACCAAGGAAAGACACAGAATGCTGCAGCAACTCAGCAGGTCAGGCAGCATTCCTGGAGAACATGGATAGGTGATGTTTTGTATCGGTGCCCTTCTGCAGATTGATTGCAGGAGAAGGGGGTTAGAAAGCTGGAAGAGTGGAGGAGCAGGACAAAGCATGGCAGGCCATAGTCGAACGCATGCAAGTTTTTTTGGATAGGCAGATTTTAGTTTAGTTTAGAGATACAGCGCAGAAACAGGCCATTTGCCGCAAAGAATCCACGCCGACCAGCGATCCCCGCACACTAACACTATCCTACACACACTAGGACAATTTACAATTAAACCAAGCCAATTTGCCTACAAACCTGTACATCTGGAACATGGGACAAAACCGGAGCGCCCCGGAAAAAACCTACCCAGGTCACCACGAGAGCGTACAAACGCTGCACAGACAAGCACCCGTGGTAAGGAGTGAACCAGGGTCTCTGACGCTGTAAGGCAGCAAATCTACCACAGAGTTTTTTACCCAGAATAGCGGAATCAAGAAACAGAGGATAGCCAGAGGAGGCAGTGATTTCTTCTCTTCTTACACCCTCTTCTCTCTTACACTTTTTTCCCCGCTCTCCCCTACAATTAATTGAAGAAGGATTCTGATCAAAAACATCACCTATCCATGTTTAACCCTAAATGCCACATATCCACATTCTCCAGAACTGCTGCCTAACACACTGAGTTACTCCAGCATTTTGTGTCAGGATTAGTGTGGAATTAGTTCAAGTATTTGTTTGATGGTTGGCATGAACTTCAAGCTCCTGCCTATGCTGTATGACTCTATGACTCCTTCACCTGCACTCTCACCTTATTCAGTAACACAACCCAGTTGTTCCCATGGTGAAGGCAACAATTGGCATGTGCCAGCACCATTCCAATTGCTGTGGACAGCAGGATGCTAGGACATGTGAGATAGCAGCCAAGTGTTAACCCTCTCTCTGCTCATGCCACCCAGGATGGTGCCAGTGACATCAAAACCCTAACGGGCTAGGTGGAGTGAATCTCAGACTCATCACCACTGCAGACTTTAGACTTTAGTGAAACAGGGTGGAAATAGCCCCTTCGGCCCACCGAGTCCACACCGACCCGCGATCACACCAACACTACCCTGCACACTAGGGATAATTTACAATTTTACTAAAGCCAATTAACCTACAAACCTGTACGTTTTTAGAGTGTGGGAATAAACTGGAGCACCCGGAGAAAACCCACTTGGTCACAGGGAGAACGTACAAACTCCGTACAGACAGCACCCATAGTCAGGATAAAACCTGGGTCTCTGGAGCTATAAGCCAGCAGCTCTAGCACTACGCCATTGAGCCACCCCATAGGGACTCTGTGATACCACATGGGGGTTCTCCATGCCAATGTTAGCTAATTATTGAAGAATATGTTTGCTGTTACTTGCACTTTACTCAATGCTGATTTTAAATCTGATCAAGCCAAGGCTTCAACTGAGCAAACTGCAATTATTGTATTAACTATTAATTATATTTCATGATGGAAGTCTCAACTCATGTTCCAGAGATTAAGTGCTTGCTGTATATCAACAGAAAAACTCATTATCTAAAATTGCTCAGCTGTCCATGGAATCAGATCGTTGTTTGTATTATTAATGGCAGGAACATGTCAGTAACTCCCAGCTTACATGAACTGAACTTGCTAACTCAAGTGTGTTATTTTAATAGGACAATAAAATGGTTTTATTTCGAGCGTTGTCTCAGTTGAATTTTTGATTGAATTTAGGAGAAATTACAGCCATTTTAGTTTTAATTATAAAATAATGATTGTGGTCATTTTTCAGCACCTTAATCAATATTGAGTATGGAAGTTGGGATGTGATGTGTTATGGTTGTATAAGAAATTGGTGAGGCCACATTTGGAGTATTGTGTTCAGTATTGGTTACCCTGTTATACGAAAGATGTTAACCTGGAAAGGGTGCACAGATGCTTTATGAGGATGTTGCCAGGACTTGAGAGCCTGAGCTATGGTGAGAGGTTGAGCAGGCTAGGACTTTATCTTTGGCATGCAGGAGGATGAGGGGTGATCTTATAGAGGTGTACAAGATCATGAGGGGAATAGATTAAATGCATTTAATGTTGTAGATTTAAGGCCCTGTCCCACTTACGCAACCTTTTCAGTGACTGCCAGCACCCGTCGCTGGTCGTTACAAATCGCGTAAATTTTCAACGTTGAAAATTCAGCGGCGACCAGAACAAGGTACGACTCTTTGGGCGACTACTCACGACCATACAGGCTTCACCCTGCGACGTGTCGCCTGTATGGTCGTGAGTAGTCTCCTACTCACCCAAAGGTTTATAGAGTGTCAGTCAGAATGATATTAAAATTACTATAGACTCACCTATCTTAAGAGGACACACTCCCATAAAATTTGTCCTATGATTTAGTTTCAGCTGTGGTTTACTTTCTATTAAATAGACTTGAGTTCAAAAATAAACTGCAATACAGAGGGGTTGCTGCATTAATGGAGATGCCATCCTTCCATTCATCAATGTCACACCAGGTGGGTTTCCTCCAGTTTCTCTTGCGGTTTCCTCCAACATTCCAAAGATGTGCAGATCTGTAGCTTAATTTATTTCTGGAAATTCCCTTTAATGTGTAGGATGCAAAACTGGAATAACATAGAACTAGTGTACTGATGATCATTGGTTGACATGGACTTAGTGGGCCAAAGGGCCTGTTTCCATGCAGTATCTAAAGTGAATACAAAAGATCACATTGGACTAGCTTGGTGGAGAAGAGAGGAACTTCCAGTGTCTTGACTAATACTAAACCACAGTCACCATTGCAAAGACTGTACATGACTACTATTGCACTGAACTATATCTGACAACTAAACTAGAGACCATGGAATTTGGAGTATCGTACAAGTTGTTATTTATGGTTTGTGTGAGAAGGAACTGTAGATGCTGGTTTACACCAAAGAAAGACCCAAACTACTGGAGTAATTCAGGCAGCATCTCTGGGGAAAAGGAAAAGGTGACATTTTGGGTCGAGACTCTTCATCAGACTCAGAGTCAGGGAGGGGAAACGAGAAGTATGAGCAGGTATAGAACAAAGCAGAGCTTGCATCGATGACTCAGGAAAGGGAAACCCAGAATGGTTCATTGTTCGCTGGGGACGAGGTGATAGCAAAGAAATACAAACAAATAAATCAGCACGATGACTAGAGTGGGGAAGGGACCGAGAGCGAGGGAGTACATGGGTTTTTTGAAGTCAGAGAAATCAATATTCATGCCACTGGGTTGTATTATTTGCCTGGTTTGGTGTTTGTTTTTGAAACATGCCATACATCTTGTTAATCTGTCAATATTTCTTGTTCTAGATGAGAATTAACTGCAGGGATGTTCCGGCAGAGACCATGTACGATGTTCTTCATGACACGCACTACAGAAAGAAATGGGATACGAATATGATTGAGACTTACGATATTGGCCGACTGACTGTGAATGCAGATGTTGGGTATTACTCCTGTGAGTAATCACCAGAGTTTATTTAACCCTGTGAGATAACTATCTTGAGGAAGCATTCGGGCAAACTGGCAGTTACAATAGTTCATCACTAACTCTCTCTAAAAAGATGCCTGGAGTAGAGACAAAATATTGTCTGCAAATCCGTGGGAATATAATACGGAAAATACGTACACAAGAACTCTAGAATGTCGGAGGTCGAGGGGAGACTTGATACAAGTTGATACAATTATGGGAGACAGATGGGGTAGAGATTCCAGGGTGGAATTGTTCAACACAAGAGGGCATAGCTATAAGCTGAGAGAGGGAATGTTTAATGGAGATGTGTGGGGCACGTCTTTTTACATGGCGAATAGAAACATCGAAACGTGGAAAACAGATGCAGGAGTAGGCCATTCGGCCCTTCGATATGTTCATGGCTGATCATCCAAAATCAGTACCCCGTTCATGCTCTCTCGCCATATCGCTTGATTCCATTAGCCCTAAGGCCTCTATCTAACTCTTGAATACATCTCTTCTGCTCGCAGCAGCAAACCAGACCTGCCGCAGTATATGTCAGAAGGCAGCCTCCCCCCCCCCCGCCAGGCTCCTCTTTAGATCTCAACCGCCTCCCGCCGAGGCCACCCATTGTTCTTGGCGACCGCACTGGGTCAGGCAGCTCTCAGCAGTGCAGATCCCCCTACACTTTCAATGGTCCGCCTTGCTGATATTAATTAGCTGTGTGCTTTTCCTCTCTGTTAGGGAGGTGTCCAAGTCCATTGAAGAACAGAGACTTTGTTACCCTGCGATCCTGGCTTCCCCTTGGCAATGACTACATGATTGTGAACTACTCGGTGAAGCACCCGGTGAGTATCAGTTTGTGTGGAGATAAACCTAGCGTCGCGAAAGGTGAAGTGATTATTGATTTGGAAACAACTTGTACATAACAGTGACAAATAGAAAACTCAATAACACTAGATTATGGAAACACAATTAGATGAGATTGAAAGTAAGGAGGAAGATGTAAAGATGCTTTAAGTGAGTGTAGGCAAGCTCAAAGGGTAAGAACATGACTGATGCAATACAATGTGGGAAATATATGAGGTTATCAATCTTGGCATTCAAAATTGAAAAGCAGTATGTTTTTTTTTTAATAGTGAGAGATTGGGTGATGTTGCTGTACAAAGAGACTGAGGTATTTAGGTGCACAAATCACCAAAAGCCAATATGTTGATGAAACATACAATTAGAAAGACAAATGGTATATAGCGGGTGAATCAGCATCTATGGAGCGAAGGAAATAGGCAACATTTCGGGCCGAAGCCCTTCTTCAGGTCTAAACCAGCCTGAAGATGGGTTTCGGCCCGAAACATTGCCTATTTTCTTCGCTCCATAGATGCTGCCTCACCCGCTGAGTTTCTCCAGCATTTTTGTCTACCTTCGATTTTCCAGTATCTGCAGTTCCTTCTTAAACAAATGGCATATTGCCCTTTGTTACAAGTGGATTTAACCACAGGGATAAAGATGTTTTGCTGCAAACCATGATATCAGGTTCAAGAATCAAGAACTGGGGCAGCATAGTACCTTACAGCACCAGAGACCTGGGTTCGATCCTGACCACAGTCGCTGTCGGTATGGAGTTTGTAATTTCCCTCTGTCTGGGATTTCTCTGTGTGCTCCGGTTTCCTCCCACACGCGAAACACTCAGCTCATTGAGTCCACGCTGACCACAATCACCTACACACTCCTTCTATTCTACACATCAGAGACAATTTACAGAAGCCAATTAACTTACAAACTAACCTACAAATCGGGTGCCACAGTGGCGCAGGTTCAATCCTCACTACGGTTGGTGTCTGTACGGAGTTTGCACGTTTTCCCTGTAACCGTGTGGGTTTCGTCCGGGTGCTCCAGTTTCCTCCCACATTTCAAAGACGTGTAGGTTGTAGGTTAATTGGTTTCTGTAATTTGTCCCTAGTGTGTAGGATAGAATGAGTGTTCGCTGGTCGGCATGGACTCGGTTGGGCGAATGGCTGTACTTCTAAAACTCCAAACCTGCATTTCTTTGCAATGTAGGAGGAAACCGGGGCACCCAGGGAAAACCCACGTGATCACACGGAGCACGTACACATTCCTTACAGGTAGCAGTCGTAGTCAGGATCAAGCACAGGTCTCTGGGGCTGATTGACAATAACTCTATTGCCGCGCCACTATGCCGCCCTGCTCAATCATTGTTAATCTTTTACCTAGGTCTCACTTTTCCTGCACTGACCATACTCCAGTCTCTTTATGCCCAGGCCTGTGTACTTTACACAAAAAGTGTCATTTTATACAAAGCCTGTGATTTTCAATGCAAGAACAAGTGAACCCAATTTCAAGGCATTCGTGTTTATACTGAAAATCAAAAGCATAATATGAATTCAAACTTTTCCGCTGAAAACATTTATTTTCATTGATGCAAACCTGAAGAGTCTCCAGCAGATGCATGTGTTTTACTTTTTGACACAGCCATTCATTTCTTTCCTTGCAACTGTTTACAATACGCTTCTCTGTTTTAAGTAATTGTGCTGAGTTGTGGCACGGGTCATGTGCAAATGGAAGTATATGGTTGCAGCTCAGTAGAATATAAGTTCTTTATTTATCCTCAAAAAAGTCATTGGTGTGCTGCACATGAAGACAGAGAGACAAAACTAAATAGCAATGGCACTCAATCTTTATTTTAGACTTTAGAGATACAGACTGGTAACTAAAATTAGAGCACATGGTATTGGATGTAGGGTGTTGACATGGATAGAAAATTGGTTGGCAGACCAGAAGCAAAGAGTAGGAGTGAACGGGTCCTTTTCAGAATGGCAGGCAGTGGCGAGTGGAGTGCTGCAAGGCTCCGTGTTGTGGCCGCAACTGTTTACCAAATATATTAATGATTTGGAAGAGGGAATTAGGAGCAACATTAGAAAGTTTGTGGATGACACAAAGCTGGGTGGCAGTGTGAACTGTGAAGAGGATGTTAGGAGGTTGCAGGGTGACCTGGACAGGTTGAGTGAGTGGGCAGATGCGTGGCAGATGCAGTATAATATAGATAAATGTGATGTTATCCACTTTGGCAGCAAAAACAAGGGGGCAGATTATTATGTCAATGGGGTTAGGTTAGGTACAAGATACAAGATACAAGATACATTTAATTGTCACATGTGCCAGATGACACAGTGAAATGAAATTCCCATACAGCCATACAATAAAAATAAAGAACACAACACACTATCGAATTTGACATAAAACATCCCCACACAGCAGAATCAAAGTTCCCCACTGTGTGGGAAGGCACCAAAGTCAGTCTCTTCTTCCACTGTTCCTCGTGGTCAGGGCCTCCCCAAGCCCTCCGCAGCTGCAGCTACGGGCGGCCCGATGTCCAGGACCACTCGCCGGGGTGATACAAGTTCGACGTCGGGGCTGGGGGATGTCCTCAGCGGCGTGGACACCAGAGTCAGCCCCCTCCTACCGGAGTCGGCGGCTCCCAAAGTCCGTAGGCCGCGCCGGGTGGAGACTGCTGCTGGTGGCCCTCTGCAAGGCGCCCCAGGTCTCTGCGATGTTGTTCAGGTAAGGGGGATGTGCAGCGAGACCTGGGCGTCCTTGTACACTGGTCACTGAAAGTTGGCTTACAGGTACAGCAGGCAGTGAAGAAAGCTAATGGAATGTTGCCCTTCATAACAAGAGGATTTCAGTATAGGAGTAAAGAGGTTCTTCTGCAGTTGTGTAGGGCCCTGGTGAAACAACATCTAGAGTATTGTGTACAGTTTTGGTCTCCTAATTTGAGGAAGGACATCCTTGTGATTGAGGCAGTGCAGCGTAGGTTCACGAGATTGATTCCTGGGATGGTGGGACTGTCATATGAGGAAAGATTGAAAAGACTAGGCTTGTATTCACTGGAGTTTAGAAGGATGAGGGGATATCTTATAGAAACATACAAAATTATAAAAGGACTGGACAAGCTAGATGCAGGAAAAATGTTCCCAATGTTGGGCGAGTCCAGAACCAGGGGCCACAGTCTTAGATTATAGGGGAGGTCATTTAAGACTGAGGTGAGAAAAAACGTTTTCACCCAGAGAGTTGTGGATGACCAGATCTCGAGTTTTTTTGAAGCAGTGGTTGACAGACAAGTGAATAAGGAAAATGGCTGTGGGATAGAAGATTAGCCTTGGTCTTCACAGAGCAGACTCAAAGTGGAACTTAGCAATTATTTCTTATGACTACCTTCAGCCCTGGAATATTTTAGTAGGTAAACCATGAACAATTAAACATCGGTGCAATGAAACTATAAATATCTTTAATGGTTCACAAGCTGAAAACTGGTCATGGACGAATGAAATCATAGAGCCATTATGACGCTGATGGAAGTAATTTTGTTCATCAAATCCATACCGTTATTGAGCAATAAATTCAGTCCAATTGCTCCAATTCTATTCCATCCTTGCAAACTATTTTAATCTCAAGTGATTGTTCAGTTCCCTTTCAAAAGCCCCAAGGTCTATGAAAGGTGGTGGAAACAAAATCAGAGAGTTCCAGATCGAAACCCTTTTGGCCAAGCAACTTTTTTTCCCTCACCACGCCCTTGTTTAATTTAGAGATTTTGTGTGGAAACAGATCCTTTGGCCCACTGACTCTGCGTTGACCAGCGACCAACCCATACGCTAGTTCTATCCTACACACTGTGACGATTTACAGAGGCCAATTAGCTTACAAATTTGCCGTCTTTGGAATGTACGAGGAAACCGGAGCACCCGGAGAAACCCATGCAGTCACAGGAGAACTCATAAAGTCATAAGGGATAGGAGCCGAATTAAGCCATTCGACCCATCAAGTCTACTCTGCCATTCAATCATGGCTGATCTATCTCGCCCTCCTAACCCCATTCTGGGTGTGGAGTTGGACTAATTGGAAGTGGTCTCAGAAAGGAGGATGCTCCTCAAACTGTGGAGCATCCTGGACAATACATCTCACCCCCTCCATGAACCACTGGTCAACCTGAGGAGCATCTTCAGCAACAGACTGGTCCCACCAAGGTACAGCATAGAACGCCACAGGAGATCCTTTTTCCCTGCGGCTATTAAACTGTACAACTCCTCCCATTTTTGTTGTGGGGCAGACTCACTCCCCCACATCCCTTATCCTGGACTTGTGCACTCGCTAACAATTTTATATTTGTGCAATATTTCATACATGCTGTGCAATACTGTAACTGGTCACTTAAATGTCATTATTATTATTATTATTATTATGCAAATGACACTTTCAATGCCTTGTAACTGTATCTTTTGGCAGATCAATTTTCCTCTGGGATATATAGAGCAGTATTGCATCATATCGTATTCTCCTGCCTTCTCCCGATAACCCCTAACATCCGTACAAATCAAGAATCTATCTATCTCTGCTTTCAAAATATCCATTGACTTGGCCTCCACAGCCTCCTATGGCAATGAATTCCACAGACTCGCCACCACTCTTTAGCATCAGTCAGACTTGACAGACTGTGGGCCACCGAGCTTTCGGGATATCTGGGCGGGTTCCTGGTTCCACGGCTGCAGGACCCCAGCAACGCTTTTGCCAGTGACACTGAAGAAACGCTGACATTGGAATCATAAGGGAGAATAAAGATTAGTGCAGCTGGATACTGGATGGATACATTGGGTCTTGTTGTATGAGTCTATGCTTCTAGGTTTCAGGAGCAAGATACATGACGCTGATTGAGACCTGACTGAACTCGTTTCTCTTGTTATGATAATGGTGGGTTTTTTTTAACTCGTATTGTTCTTGCTGTTTCATTTGCAGAAATATCCCCCAAAGAAGGACATTGTTCGAGCTGTCTCACTGCAGACTGGATACTTCATTAAATCTAACGGAGCCAACAGCTGTACCTTGTACTACCTGACTCAAGTGGACCCACGAGGTTAGTTCAGCAACTTTTCAAAACCGTGTAGCCAGATCTCTCCTAAGATTATTGCATTAATCTATTATTGTACTACTAATGCATAGAATACTATGTTAATGCTGATTAGTATAAATTATGATTCAGTCATAACTGCACAATTATTTTATGAAATGGTTGTGAGTCTGTCATGTTCAGCTCTTTAGTTTAGAGATACAGCATGGAAACAGGCCATTCAGCCCATCGAGTCCATGCTCTCCATTGATCACCTGTACACTGGTTCTGTTACCCCACTCACACACAAGAGGCAAATTACAAAGGCTAATTATAACTTACAAGCCCGCAATACCTTCGGGATGTGGGAAGAAACCAGAGCACTGGGAAGAAACCCGCGCGGTCACAGGAGAAGTGTGCAAACTCTTGATTAGTACGGGTGTCGGATTACGGGGAGAAGGCAGGAGAATGGGGTTGAGAGGGAAAGATAAATCAGCCATGATTGAATGGTGTAGACTTGATGAGCTAATTCGGCTCCTATAATCTATGAACTCATGGACCCCACATAGACAGCACCCAAGGCCAGGATCAAATCCAACAGCAGCTCTACCAGGGCTTCCTGTGGAATGGTAATGGAGTCAGTGAAGTCCTCTAGTTTAGATTGTCGCGGGAGCTGAGCAGTCACCCCATCCATTGAACCCAATGCCACACTCTGCTTCTTGGTCATATGACTGTGGGGCAGCCTAGAGACACCACCTCACAAAATTGGGGTCATTCAACTGTATAGGTCATGCCCAAAACCTGGATTTACTTTTTTTTCCTTTAACATGGTTATGTCACAAGGTACGGCACAGTGGAGCAGCAGGTTGAGCTGCTACCTCACAGCACCAGAGACCCATGTTTGATCCTGAACTCAGGTGCTGACTGAGTGGAGTTTGTACATTCTTCATGTAGCAATGTTACAAAATTTTGAGATTTAAAAAATCAAGTCTGTAATTTATCCCATCAGATAAAGCATAACAATAAGTTTAATTTGACACCAAATTCACTTTCATATCTCAAGTATTAAAAAAGTTATGACCATTTTCATACTCGGAAATTAGCATCTTGTTCCCTATTGATTTTCAATGGACATTACAAAAAAGCTGTGATCTTGGATAGTCAAAAGCCCATTTCTTAAGGAAAGATTAACATTTTTAAATAGCCTAAGTGTCCAAAGATTATTCACAAATAATTCACAATATAACATGATTTTTATATCTAATTTACATTAATTTATAGGCCAAATGGAAGGAATTTAGTGTTCAATTGCTGTAAATAAATGCCCGTTTAAATCGGCTTTCTAGTGGGTTCATGTGGAACGCGCTGGTTTAGAACGTTGACATCGCGCTGGATTAGTGCCCTCAAATGCCGAGAAAAATACTGCGGGATATAAAAAGCCCAAAATGAACTACTCGCTATAGATAACTTGATATACAGGGTTATATATATGCCCCATTTAATGTAAAAATAAGGTACATACCTTTAATTGTTTGCTTTATAAAACCCTGGGGCTGCGAGAGGTTGCGGAATGAGACAGTAATTTTAAAACTATTAGAACTATATTATCGAGGCCTATAAAACTAATAATACCTTTTGCGACCGGGTCTTGCAGCGATTTTTCGTTAATGATTTACTAGGCTGAACATGTGCGATTAGAACAGCCTAGTAAAAATCGCGTTTTAAACCCGCCCCCTCCAAACAGCGCCAAAATCGCGGACATGGCTGAGGGCAGATTCCCAATGATGATTCAGGTAGGTTTTGTAACATACCTACTTCATGTGACCCCATGGGTTTCCTCCGGGTGCTCTGGTTTCCTCCTACATCCCAGAGACTTGTATCTATGGATTAAATTAATTAATTGGCCCCAGTGTACAAGGAGCTGATGCGAAAAGTGGGAAAACATAAAACTAGTGTGAACAGGTGATCGATGGTCAGCATTGAGTCGGTGGGCCGAGGGGCCAGTTTCCATGCTGTATCTCTAAATTAAAAAAACTAAACATGAAAGACTCAGAACCATTTTACAAAATGACTGCAGATTTATGGGGCTGAATCATAAATTTATACCTGTCAGCTTCAATATCTTCCATGCATTAATCTTATGCATCGTGAGGATGGTCTGTCTACAACAATGCAATGGTTGTTCACAATCAACTTGTGGGTCATTAACACTGGAAAAGATGTATGGAAGTGAAACTGGGGTGGATAAGGTGGAGAATTTTGAATGTTGCATGTGGAGGTCATTCATGTTTTGCTTGGGGGTTACGGGCTTGAAAAACAGAGCGTAAATCAAAAAGCTCATAAATAAAACACATGCCAGTCACCGCACACGGCTGTGCTGCCAAGGGAAAGAAATTAGAGTAGCATTATAAAGGTCTCCTTCACATTTGTACAATGCTTTATGGATCCTGGCTCTGGATGCTGTCTGTATGGAGATTGTATATTTTCCCTGTGACCGTATGGGTTTTCTCCGGGTGCTCTGGTTTCCTCCCTCATTCCAAAGATGTGAGGGTTTATAAGTTAAATGGCTTCTGTAAATTGTCTCTGGTGTGTAAAACTGGTACTAGTGTATGCGTGATTGTTGGTCGGCGCAGACTCGGTGGGCCGAAGGGCACATTTCCATGCTGTATCTCGAAACTAAACTAAAGCTTTACATGCAAAGCATTATCCTAATTGTCAGATCATTTAAACATTTAACCCATTGTTGCAGGTAGTCGAGTTTTCTTTCCGCTAAGCAAAACTGAACTTACAAGATAACTTTGAAAGCTGACGTGTAAGTTTGACAGGTTTAACTTTGAGCATGATTCTGAAAATAGGAGCACATCAATTAAACTTCGGTAGTAATTAGACAAGTATTATTGTAAAACCACATAAATCAAGCGTATGTAAAACGTGAGCTGCATGTAGGTATCTGGGAATTGTGTTTGTAAGATAAATAAATGAATAAATAAATAAACAATAGGTGCAGGAGTAGGCCATTCGGCCCTTTGAGCCAGTATCACCATTCAATGTGATCATGGCTGATCATCCACAATCAGTACCCCGTTCCTGCCTTCTCCCCATGTCCCCTGACTCTGCAATCTGTAAGAGCCCAATCAAGCTCTCTCTTGAAAGTATCCAGAGAACCTGCTTCCACCGCCATCTGAGGCAGAGAATTCTACAGATTCACAACTCTCTGTGAGAAAAAGTGTTTCCTCATCTCCGTTCTAAATGCCTTACCCCTTATTCTTAAACTGTGGCCCCTGGTTCTGGACTCCCCCAACATTGGGAACATGTTTCCTGCCTCTAGCATGTCCAAACTCTTAATAAATTTATATGTTTCAATAAGATTCCCTCTCATCCTTCTAAATTCCAGAGCGTACAAGCCCAGCCGCTCCATTCTCTCAGCATATGACAGTCCCGCCATCCCGGGAATAACCTTGTAAATCTACGCTGCACTCCCTCAATAGCAAGAATGCCCTTCCTCAAATTAGGGGACCAAAACTGCACACAATACTCCAGGTGTGGTCTCACTAGGGTCCTGTACAACTGCTGATGGGCCAGTATCTAGCAGGTACTCAGTACCTGATGACAAGGGAAGGACTGTGATCTGGGGTATTTTTGTCGCAGTTCTCAAATGATTAGCAGATTATCTTGATTCGCAGGTTTGACCTTAGGTTGATCATCACACCACCAGCCGACATTCCTTACCAAGTATGTCAAAGCCTGATTTGATATGCACCCATCCTGATCTATTACCCAGCCTCTATTTAGAGGACCAAACATCTGTTTTGAAATAATACCTGATGTAATTATATCACACAATAACCATAAGACATAGGAGCAAATTAGGCAATTTAGTGCATCGAATCAACACCGTTTGATCATGGCTGGTCTAGTTTCCCTCACAACCCCACTCTCTTGCCTTCTCTCCATAAACCTTGACACTCTTACTAGTCAAGAACCTATCAATCGCTGTTTTAAAAGTACCCAATAAATAGGCCTTCACAGCCGGCTGTGGCGATAAATTCCAAAGATGCCCCATGGGCCAAAGAAACTCCACATCTCCATTTTCAAGGTATGTTTTTTTAATTGCGGCTCTGCACTCAAGTCCTAGACTCTCCCACTACTGAATACATCCACTCTTGTTGTGGAATTTAAAAAACATACGACTCTTCAGGAACTTCAGTCCTTACTAAAATAAAGATTCCTGCATGGTCCTAAACCATTAACACCTTTATCAGATGAGTTAAATGGACTTTCCTTTTACCAGTCCATCCCGAGCAAGGGAGACATTAACTCCATTAAATGGTCCAAACCTGTGGAAAATGCAAAACATATTACATAGCACCAAATGAGTTGCACAGTAGCTCGGGTATTTCTTCTTTGTTTATTTAACTCATTGGTCATGTTTCTTTAATTGAGAGTTCTCTTGCTGTGTCATCTTTTTATAGCTTCTCAAACACATTTGCATGTTAAAACCATGCATTTCCATTTACAAGGGTTTGCATATGAACTTACAGAAGAATGATGTTAGGATAAAGAGTTGGTGTGCAAACAAGCTTTAAAAAAACTTCAAAAGTTTAATCATTTTTAAAGTGCCATTACTGTACTCTTACTGCAGTTAATGTAGTCCCGTCATACTCATTGCAGATGGGCTTCTAATCTGCAATTGCAGACCTGGTAAAACAAATATTACTGTACTTTGAAGAAGTGCACTGTTGACCCACAAGCCAGTAAACTAAATGCTGATTAATCAAGAACACACTCCATCTCTTACCATCTGTTTGCTTGTGTGCCGGTCTTAACAACTATCACACCCTGGCAACCCTCGAACAGGACAAACAGTGCAGCCATAATTTTCATTAAACAGAAACAATACAGCAAACCTGAATGACTTACCAGGGAGATGCTAGAATAGTTTAATTCTTTATTCATATATTCATTGAGTCATACAACATTGAAACAGCCCCTTCGGCCCAACTTGCTCACGCCGAACAAGATGTCCCATCTACACTAGTCCCACCTGCCAGCGTTTCAGGTTGGGACCCTCCTTCAGACATCATAGTTAGGTGGATGCTCCCACCTGTCTTTTCCAGCTTTCTTCCCCCCCCCCCACCCATTACAATCAGTCTGAAGAAGGGTCCCGACCCGAAACATCATCTGTCCATTCCTTCCACAGATTCAGTCTGTCCCACTGTGTTCCTCCAACACTTTGCGTTGTGCTATATCTTCCATTAGTTATGTAATTTTTAATGTAATTATAAGGCCTTTTTTCTGATTGTGTGTCATTTATAGGAAACTCTTATCGTGAGTCATACAGTGAGATTAAAAATGGAAACATATGCAGTACACCTACTGTTTATCTAATATACACAGCTGATAGCAAACACGCAATCCTATTAATTGTGTCTTTTTCATTTTCTAACTCAAATAAAAAAATATTAATAACAATGAAAAATGGAAGTGCAAATTAAATATTTTTTGATTTGCACAGTGGCACAGCTGGTAGAGCCGCTGTCTCACGGTGCTAGAAACCCAGATTCGATTCTGACCTCGGGTGCTGTCTGTGTGGAGATTTCACATTCTCCGTGTGACCACGTGGGTTTCCTCTCGGTGCTCCGTTTTCCTCCCACATCCCAAAGACGTGAAAGTTTGTAGGTTAATTGCTTTAGTGTATAGGGAGTGGATAAGAAAGTTGGATAGCAAGGAACAAGTGTGAACGAGTGATCGATGGCCGGTGTGGACTCAGTGGCCTGAAGGGCCTGTTTCCATTCTTTGTTTAATTTAGTTTAGAGAAACAGTGCAGAAACAGGCCCTTCGGCCCTCTGAGTCTGTGCCGACCAGTGACCCTCGCACACTAACAAACACTATCATACACTCACAAGGGACAATTTACAATATTACCAAGCCGATTAACCTAAAAATCTGTATGTCTTTGGAGTGTAGGAGCAAACTGGAGCACCTGAAGAAAACCCATGCAGGTCACCGGGAGAACCCACAAACTCGTAGTCAGGATCGAACCCGGGTCTCTGGCACTGTAAGGCTGCAGCTCTAACGCTACACCAGATTTGGCAGGAAGTTAGAATACCATCCGTTCACCAATTACCCTCCTTGGTGGTTAAGGTAGCTGGTTTGGGCAGTGCTCGACAAGACGTGCCATCTAACCCTGCCCTGCCATCACGCTGACAATCACCCCTCCTTATATCATGAGGTACAGATGGAAATTCACTTCTCACTTTCCCCCAACCACTGCTACACTCCCTAAATCTGGTGGGCTGCAGTTAGAAATACAATATTTTTATATTTATGAACACTTTTTGTCCATTAAAGTTTGCCTGTTTTCCTCCTTTACTTCTACTTAGATGCTTCCTTGGCAATTGCTTTATCTACCTTGCATCCCAATCTCCCAGCTCCCATAACCCCATTGAGATTGTGTGCCAGAATCTGTTATCTATCTGTAGAAACTAGGAACTGCAGATGTTGGTTCACAAAGAAGGACACAAAGTGCTGGAGTAACTCAACAGGTCAGGCAGCATCTCTGGAGAATATGGATGGGTGGCGTTTCAGGTCATTAACTCAACAGGTCAGGCAGAAGGTACACAAAAATGCTGGAGAAACTCAGTGGGTGCAGCAGCATCTATGGAGCGAAGGAAATAGGTAACGTTTCGGGCCGAAACCCTTCTTCAGACTGATAGGGGTTGGCGGGGAGAAGGAAGGAAAAAGGAGGAGGAGGAGCCCGAGGGCTGGGGGATGGGAGGAGACAGCACGAGGGCTAAGGAAGGGGAGGAGACAGCAAGGGTTAACAAAATTGGGAGAATTCAATGTTCATGCCCGCTGGATGCAGGCTCCCCAAACGGAATATGAAGTGCTGTTCCTCCAATTTCTGGTGTTGCTCACTATGGCAATGGAGGAGACCCAGGACAGAGAGGTCGGATAGGGAATGGGAGGGGGAGTTGAAGTGCTGAGCCACCGGGAGGTCAGGTAGGTTCTTGCGGACCGAGCAGAGGTGTTCGGCGAAACGATCGCCCAACCTCCGCTTAGTCTCACCGATGTAGATCAGCTGACACCTAGAGCAGGCAGAATCCTTGAGAACATGTATAGGCAACATTTCAGATCGAGACCCTTCTTGAAACATTGCCTGTACTTGTCCCCCAAGGATTCTGCCTGACCCGTTGAGTTACTCCAGCACTGTGTGCTTCTTGGTTATCTATTTGCTTACCTCCAGGTGGAGCTACAAGCGTTTTTGCTCACAAGGTGAATGTCCAGATGTGATGCACATTTGGAACTGACTTAATTGAGCTGAATTCAGTTAATTAAAGTTTTAAAGGTACAACGTGGGAGCAGGCCATTCGGCCCACCCAATCCACACCAACTGTGGACCACCCGTTCACACTAGTTCTGTGGTATCCCACTTTCTCATCCACTACCTACACATTAGAGGCAATTTTACAGAGGCAAATTAACGGACACACCCACATGTATTTAGAATGTGGGAGGAAACCAGAGCACCTGGAGGAAACCACATGGTCATATGGAGAATGTGCAAACTCTACACAGTCAGCACCTGAGGTCAGGATTACACCGGGTTCTCCAGCAGTATAAGGCAGCAGCTGTTCAGTTGGTGCTACTGTGCCACTGGCCTTGTGACTGATCATCATGAGGCATTGATAATTGTGCACAAGAAATAGAGGTCCAATTGAGGTCTAGATAATTATGAGGGTCTTGGATAGAGGGTTGGGTGTCTTTATATTGGCATAGTTGGCAATAACTGAGGGGATATATGTTGATGTTAAGGATGCAAGGAACTGTAGATGCAGGAATCTTGAGCAAAGCACAACGTAACTCAGCGAGACAGGCAGCATATGTGGAAAGAGTGGATTGTGACGTTTTGGGTCGGGGCCTTTCTTCAGAATAATTTAAATCAACTTCAGACTTAAGTTAGTTCATAGAAGGAGATGGCCAAAAAGAATGTCATCCAAAGATGAGTATGGAAGTGGAATAGACCGTGAGAGGGGAAATGGAGACGGTGACATTTAACACGTTTAGAAAGTTCTGTGGGAGGACCTAGAAGAACTCAGCGGGTCGGGCAGCATGTGGGGAGGGAATGGATTGGCAATGTTCTAGGCCAGGACCATTCTTTGGACTGATGGAAAGAGGGAGGGGGTGGAAGCTGGAGAGGGGAGGTAGTGGTGGGACAAAGCCTGCCATGTGAGAAATTGAAGTGATGCCAACCGACAGCTATGGACCAAGAGCTGAGAAGTGGAATTAACTAAAATTGTCCATCTTATATGGTCTCTTAGGATTGAGGCCAAATGATGTCCAATCCGACATTAAGGAATCTGAGGTGACAGATAAAGTGTGGAAACAGGCCCTTTAGCCCACTATATCCGCACTGACCAGTGATCATCGCGTACACTAGAACTACCGTACACACTGGAGAAAATTTACAGAATCTAATTAACCTACAAACCTGTACATCTTTGGAGTGTGGGACGAATCCGGAGCACCCAGTGAAAACCCACGCGGTCACAGGGAGAACGTACAAGCTCTGTACAGACGGCATCAGTCGTTAGGATCATACCCAGGTTTCTGGCATTTTAAGGTTGCAACTCTACCTTTTCTGCCACTGCGCCGTCCTAAGTCTGTCCTGTCCACGAAACTTGCTCTCTTTTACCACCTCATGGGCAACCTTTAGAAAGGAGATGATGAGGAATTTATTTAGTCGGAGGGTGGTGAATCTATACAATTCATTGCCACAGACGACTGTGGAGGCCAAGTCATTGGATATTTTGAAGATGGAGATTGACAGATTTTTGATCCGCATGATGAGTGGGGAGAAGGTAGGAGAATGGGGTTGAGAGGTAAATATATGTAGGAAAGAACTGCAGATGCTTGTTTAAATCGAAGGTAGACATAAAATGCTGGAGTAATTCAGCGGGCCAGGCAGCATCTCTGGAGGGAAGGAATGGTGACATTTCGGGTCGAGACCTTTCTTCAGAGGTAAAGATAGATCAGCCAGGATTGAATGGCGGAGTAGACTCAATGGTGAAATGGCCTAATGATGCTCCTGACATGAACTCATGAACATATATTACTCCCAACGTCTCATCTGCCTTGTTTCTGGCTTCAGATCCACTCCCCTGTCAACCTAACTTGCATGCTGTGCAGGCAAATCAAACATAAGTACATTAAGTATTATAAGTAGTGCAAGAGAGAAAGACAATGCAGAACACAATGTTACAGCTACCGGGAAGTGTATATAAATAAAAGTGCAAAGGCCACAATGAGGTAGATTGGGAGATTGAGAATAAATTCTTAGCATATGGTATTCATCCTTAGCATATAATATTAATTGTTAGCATATTATATTTCTGTCTCAATTATCCTTCACTGTACAATCCAGCCTAACGAATGAGCACAGGGCAGAGGGAACAGGAGACACTCCCCATCAAAGGAGTTGGAGAGTGTAGAAACAAGGAACTTCAGATGCTGGAACACAAAAAAAGACACAAAAGTGCTGGAGTAACTCAGCAGGTTAGATGTTGGATAGACGACTTTTCAAGTTGGGACCCTTCTTCAGACCTGACCCCAAAACATACCCGATCCAAGTTCGAAGCTAAGTTATTCCATTACATGTGCAAGATTTTAGCATCTGCACTTTCTTGTGTCTGCTTGCTGCTATATTAGTAGAAATGCCTTGGACCGAATGGCCTTTTCATATTCACAACTTGTATTCTGGTTTATGACATTGCATGGGGTACTACAAACCAGGCAGGAATCTCGGCTTCATCAACATCTCTGGAGAACATGGATAGGCAATGTTTCGGATCGGGACCCTTCTTCAACCTGATTGCGGTGGGGGGAAAGAAAGCTGTAAGAGAGATTGGGGCAGTAGAAAGTCTGGCAAGTGATAGGTGGATACAGGTGAGGTTTTGGCAGATGGTTGGACAAAAGACAGAAATGAAAAGACAGAAAGCATAAGATAAGGATAGAAGAAGTGTGGTTGTGGATCCAGAGGAAGGAATATACGTGGACGGGGACAGAGGGAAGGGGAAAAGGAGAAATGGGTGCATATCCATGTGAGGTACAGGGAAGGGTTGGGGAATAGGGGGACTTGCTAGGCTGATCTCTCCTCTTTGTGGAAGAAGAAGGTAGCGAGTTTTACAGAACACCTGGCCAGCAATCTGCATCAACCATATACCAGCCAAAAATAGATTAATTGGTCTTTCATCTTTTTTTTTAATGGAAACTTGGCATTCTGCCAGTTGTTGGTGCTGCTCTGCATAACTGCTGTTGCTTTTTCAAAGCGATTCATTGTTCATGCTGTGAACAAAGCACCAAGCACTGCAGAACTTTTCCATTGGAGTATTTCTCCTGTGGCTTAATAAATATCAAAGTAAAGGTTTCAGTTATACAGTTAATGATCTTTGGCCTGGTATCGGTTTCTCCAAAACTTTCAATTTATAAGGTTGAGTCTGCTTTGTTAAATTGAAACTTAATAGGCAGAAAGCTTAGGTAGAACAGTACGGACTGGAATAGACCCTTTGGCACACATTGTTTGTGCAAAACATGATGACTAGTTAAACTGAGTTAATCTGCCTGATCACGTTCCATATCCCTCTATTCCCTGCATTTCAATGTGCCTATCTAAAAGCCTCTTAAATATCACTATTGTATCTGCCTCCACCTTCACACCTGGCAGTGCATTCCTGGCCCCCACCACTCTGTATAAAATACAGGCCTTGCATACCTCCATTAAACATTCCCCCTCACATCTGCATTAAACCTCCCCCCTTATAGCCATGCCCTTATAGACAATAGGGCATTAGGATGGAGAGTGACATTGTTAATCTAGAAACAATGGTTCTGAACTTAAAGAAAGGTACCTTTGAGGGTATGAGACGTGAATTGGCCAAGATTGACTGGCAATTAATTCTAAAAGGGTTGACGGTGGATATGCAATGGAAGACATTTAAAGACTGCATGGATGAACTACAAAAATTGTTCATCCCAGTTTGGCAAAAGAATAAATCAGGGAAGGTAGTACATCCGTGGATAACAAGGGAAATCAGAGATAGTATCAAAGCGAAGGATAATGCGTACAAATTAGCCAGAAAAAGCAGCATACCGGAGGACTAGGAGAAATTCAGAGACCAGCAGAGGAGGACAAAGGGCTTAATTAGAAAAGGAAAAAATAGATTATGAAAGAAAACTGGCAGGGAACATAAAAACTGACTGCAAAAGTTTTTATAGATATGTGAAAAGAAAGAGATTAGTTAAAACAAATGTAGGTCCCTTGCAGTCAGAAACAGGTGAGTTGATCATGGGGAACAAGGATATGGCGGACCAATTGAATAACTACTTTGGTTCCGTCTTCACTAAGGAAGACATAAATAATCTGCCGGAAATAGCAGGGGACCGCGGGTCAAAGGAGTTGGAGGAATTGAGTGAAATTCAGGTTAGCCGGGAAGTGGTGTTGGGTAAATTGAATGGATTAAAGGCCGATAAATCCCCAGGGCCAGATAGGCTGCATCCCAGAGTACTTAAGGAAGTAGCTCCAGAAATAGTGGATGCATTAGTAATAATCTTTCAAAACTCTTTAGATTCTGGAGTAGTTCCTGAGGATTGGCGAGTAGCAAATGTAACCCCACTTTTTAAGAAGGGAGGGAGAGAGAAAACGGGGAATTACAAACCAGTTAGTCTAACATCGGTAGTGGGGAAACTGCTAGAGTCAGTTACTAAAGATGGGATAGCAGCACATTTGGAAAGTGGTGAAATCATTGGACAAAGTCAGCATGGATTTACAAAAGGTAAATCACGTCTGACGAATCTTATAGAATTTTTCGAGGATGTAACTAGTAGCGTGGATAGGGGAGAACCAGTGGATGTGGTGTATCTGAACTTCCAGAAGGCTTTCGACAAGGTCCCACATAAGAGATTAGTATACAAACTTAAAGTACACGGCATTGGGGGTTCAGTATTGCTGTGGATAGAGAACTGGCTGGCAAACAGGAAGCAAAGAGTAGGAGTAAACGGGTCCTTTTCACAATGGCAGGCAGTGACTAGTGGGGTACCGCAAGGCTCAGTGCTGGGACCCCAGCTATTTACAATATAAATTAATGATCTGGATGAGGGAATTGAAGGCAATATCTCCAAGTTTGCGGATGACACTAAGCTGGGGGGCAGTGATAGCTGTGAGGAGGATGCTAGGAGACTGCAAGGTGACTTGGATAGGCTGGGTGGGTGGGCAAATGTTTGGCAGTATAATGTGGATAAATGTGCGGTTATCCATTTTGGTGGCAAAAACAGGAAAGCAGACTATTATCTAAATGGTGGCCAACTAGGAAAAGGGGGAGATGCAGCGAGACCTGGGTGTCATGGTACACCAGTCATTGAAAGTAGGCATGCAGGTGCAGCAGGCAGTGAAGAAAACGAATGGTATGTTAGCTTTCATAGCAAAACGATTTGAGTATAGGAGCAGGGAGGTTCTACTGCAGTTGTACAGGGTCTTGGTGAGACCACACCTGGAGTATTGCGTACAGTTTTGGTCTCCAAATCTGAGGAAGAACATTATTGCCATAGAGGGAGTGCAGATAAGGTTCACCAGACTGATTCCTGGGATGTCAGGACTGTCTTATGAAGAAAGACTGGATGACTTGGTTTATACTCTCTAGAATTTAGGAGATTGAGAGGGGATCTTATAGAAACTTACAAAATTCTTAAGGGGTTGGACAGGCTAGATGCAGGAAGATTGCTCCCGATGTTGGGTAAGTCCAGGACAAGGGGTCACAGTTTAAGGATAAGGGAGAAATCCTTTAAAACCGAGATGAGAAGAACTTTTTTCACACAGAGAGTGGTGAATCTCTGGAACTCTCTGTCACAGAGGGTAGTTGAGGCCAGCTCATTGGCTATATTTAAGAGGGAGTTAGATGTGGCCCTTGTGGCTAAGGGGATCAGAGGGTATGGAGAGAAGGCAGGTACGGGATACTGAGTTGGATGATCAGCCATGATCATATTGAATGGCGGTGCAGGCTCGAAGGTCCGAATGGCCTACTCCTGCACCTAATTTCTATGTTTCTATGTAATAGACAATAGGTGCAGGAGTAGGCCATCTGGTCCTTCAAGCCAGCAACACCATTCACTGTGATCATGGCTGATCATCCACAATCAGTACAATTGAGTGTTGGACATTTCTACTCTGGGAAAAAGGGTTTGACTGTCAACCCAATTTATGCCTCTCATTATTTTATACACTTCTATCAAATCTCCCCTCAACCTGTGATATTCTAGAATAAACAATCCAAGTCCTCAACTTTGTCCAGGGACCCCGGTATTTCTTCCAGATGAGGCAGAGCTCCTCCAACCTCATCTACTGTATCTGCTGTTCTAGGTATGGACTCCCATATATCGGAGACACCATGCGCAGACGGGGCGATTGTTTCGCTGAACACTTTCGCTCAGTCCGCCTCAGTCTATGCAATCTCCCAGTGTCCAAACAATTTAACTCCCCCTTTACATTTCCGTACTGACCTTTCTGACCTGGGTCTCTTCCATTGTCAGAGTGAGGCCAAATACAAATTCGAGGAACAGCACCTCAATATGAATATTGATTTATATAATTTCAAGTAACCTTTTCATTCCCTTTCTCTCCATCCCTCCCCCACCCTAATCATCGAACTAGTTTCACTGTTATCCTGCTTAATTTCACTGCTTATATCGACTCGTTATCACCTTCTCCACAGCCAACAATGGACAATTGTGGGCTCCACCTTTCCTTCATCATCGTTGCCGGCTTTGATTTATTTTCATCCTTTTCATCCATTTGTTCTTTGTACCTTTTCATTTCTCTGGTTCCCCGCTCCCTGACTCTCAGTGTGAAGAAGGGTCTCGACCCGACACGTCACCTATTCTTTTTCTCCAGTGATGCTGCCTGAACTGCTGAGTTACTCAAGCATTTAAGTCTAACTTCAAGGTGTATCCAACCTCTCCCTGCAGTTGAAACCTTCCAATACATTCACTAAGTGCAACAGTGTGGAGGTTGTAATACAATTATTTCACCCATCAAGCCTGTTGCCCACGTTAATGTACATGATGAGGATTCACTTTATGGACATAATCCACATTCCCCAGTTAACTGCTTCTTTTAACTGCAGGATTTAGAAACATAGAAACATAGAAAATAGGTGCAGGAGTAGGCCATTTGGCCCTTCGAGCCTGCACCGCCATTCAATATGATCATGGCTGATCATCCAACTCAGTATCCTGTACCTGCCTTCTCTCCATACCCTCTGATCCCTTTAGCCACAAGGCCCACATCTAACTCCCTCTTAAATATAGCCAATGTACTGGCCTCAACTACCTTCTGCAGCAGAGAATTCCAGAGATTCACCACTCTCTGTGTGAAAAAAGCTTTCCTCATCTCGGTCCTAAAAGATTTCCCCCTTATCCTTAAACTGTGACCCCTTGTCTTGGACTTCCCCAACATCGGGAACAATCTTCCTGCATCTAACCTGTCCAACCCCTTAAGAATTTTGTAAGTTTCTATAAGATCCCCCCTCAATCTTCTAAATTCTAGCGAGTACAAACCGAGTCTATCCAGTCTTTCTTCATATGAAAGTCCTGACATCCCAGGAATCAGTCTGGTGAACCTTCTCTGTACTCCCTCTATGGCAAGAATGTCTTTACTTGCTTTATCTTGCTTTACTGGAAGAAGTTGAAATATTTGTAGTGAGATATTTCCTCCCCTGTTTAAACAGACTCTGTCTTCGCTCGTAAATTGGCTTTCAATGGTACTTTATTGTCACATGTACCTAGGTAAAGTGAAATTCATTTTTGCATACAGTTCAGTAAAAATCTTACTCTACCCAAGACCAGTCACACTTACGTACAAGGGTGTAGGAATAGTAGATTACAGAGACAATACACAAAAAACGCCACATGAGGCAAGTACAGTGGCGCAGCGGAAGAGTGCTGCCTTACGGCGCCAGAGACCCGGGTTTGATCCTGATTATGAGTGCTGTCTGTATGCAGTTTTCACGTTCTCCCTTTGACCACATGGGTTTTCTCTAATTGCTCTGATTTTCTCCCACACTCCAAGGACATACAGGTTTGTAGGTTAATTGGCTTCAGTAAAGTTGTAAATTGTCCCAGGTGTGTTGGGTAGTGCTAGTGTACGGGGTGATTGCTGGTCAGAGGAGACTCGGTGGGCCAAAAGGCCTGCAGACACGCTGCTTCTCTAATCTAAACTAAATTTTCAGCACCACTTTCTATGATTGATGTCCAATGTTGTTAAAAATGTGTAGAGTCTTACCGTGACCGTAAAAGTCCGTTGCCCTGGTGGTAACACGGGGTGGGAGTTGCAGGGTCGGCCTGGCCAGGCGTTGTTGTTGTACAGTGAACTGTTGCCCACTCTATAATATATTCAATCACAAGGAACTGCAGATGTTGGAATCTTGGAACAAAGAACAAGGTGCTGGAGGAAATTGTTGTGTCAGGCAACATTTGTTGCGGAAATTGACAGATGACATTTTGGGTTGGGATCCTTCAGAGTTCCTCCAGCACTATGTCTTTTCTTGTTGTATATCAATCCTATCTTCAATTTATCAGCAGAAATAATGATGTCACTGACCATGTGTCAGTCATATACCCAATCCCAACTGCAATGCCTTGACCACACAGTGGCATGGTGGTGCAGAGGTAAAGTTGTTGCCTTACAGCACCAGGGATCCCGGGTTCAATCCTGACTACCGGTGCTGTCTGTATGGAGTTTATATGTTCTACCCGTGACCGTATGGGTTTTCTCCGGGTGCTCCGTTTTCCTCCCACACTTCGAAAACATACAGGTTTGTAGGTTATTGGCTTTGGTAAAAATTGTAAATTGTCCCCAGTGTGTAGGATAGCGCTAGTGTCCACGGATCGATGGTCGGCTTGGATTTGGGTGTGCAGAAGGAACTTTTTGCACGTAGTATCTCTAAACTAAACTAAAAACACATTGTTCTCAGTGGATTCACTGTTATTTGCCCACCAGGCAGTTTTAGTTTTAGTAATGCAGCATGGAAACTGTCCCTTTGGCCAAGGGAGTCTGTGCTGACCACGATCACCTACACACTAGGGGCAATTTACAGAAGCCAATTAACCTACAAGCCCTCATATCTTTAAGGGCCTGTCCCACTTTCACAACTTAATTCACGACCTTTTTTACTCGTGGACATTTTTCATCATGTTGAAACCCCCCCCCCCCCCCCGACCTACTTGTTGCCACGAGTACCCACGACTAGCATCAAGACCTCCCACGACCTACTTACGACCTCGTGATGACCATGCTGCGAGTATGAGTCAAGGGCAAACTCGGCAGAGGTCGTGAATTAGGTGGTGAAAGTGGGACAGGCCCTTTAGAATGTGGAAGGAAAGCAGAGCACCCAGGTGAAAACCCATGTGCTCACAGGGAGAACATGCAAACTCCGCAGACAGCAACCAAAGTCAGGATCGAACCCGGGTCTCTGGCGCTGTAAGGCAGCAACTCTACCGCTGCGCCACTCAACCAACCAATTATACAATCTACCAAAGGAGTGAAGCGCCCTTTGATTACGTATCGTTTAAATCCACCTGACTGAGAGACATTCAAAATTAGAAAACTGACTGCCAAGTTTCAAACCTTTTAATGCAATGTTTGTAAGGCAAACCATTGCCTCCCACATTTTGTTTTGCAGTCTCCTCGCAAAGAAAAGTCTAGTCCTGGGACATTGTCTGTCCATTTCCCTTTAAAGATGATGCCTGACCCACTATTTTTCCAGCAGTTTGTTTTTTGAAACATGATTGTTAATCCAGACAAAACAACAGGTTTGTTAATCCAGACAACCTTCATCTTGTTGAATCACTAGTAGAGAAACACAGAACTGTCCTTTTCCCACACAATTCTCATATGTCAGTGGATACATTTTTAAAACTGACTAACCAACATCAAAATGCTGGAATGACTCAGCTGGTCAGTCAGCAGCCCTGGAAAATAGTTGACATTTCAAGTTGAAATCCTTGGTACTGACCCAATACTTCACCTATCCATGTTCTCCAGAGATTCTGCCTGATCCGCTGAGTTACTACAGCAATTTGTGTCTTTTTTTCGGGAACCAGCATCAGCAGTTCCATGCTTCTACATGTGCAGTTCCTTGTTTCTACTGAGCAATATCAGAACTGATATCAAACACACCACTTCCTCCAGAGATCCAAGGAGAGCTAGCTGACTGGATAGAGAATTGGCTTCATGGAAGGAAACAGAAGGTGATGGCTGGAAGGTTACACAGAAAAGCTGGAAAAACTCAGCGGGTGCAGCAGCATCTATGGAGCGAAGGAAATAGGCAACGTTTCGGGCCGAAACCCTTCTTCAGACTGATCAGGGGTTTGGGGTTTTTTTTTTCGGCCGAGAGGTCTGTGAGTAGTGATGTACCTCAGGGAATGGTGTTGGGCACATTGCTGTTGGTGATTTATGTCAGCAATTTGGATGAGAATGTACAGGCATGATTAGTAAGTTTGCAGATGACACAAAAATGAATGGTATTGTAGATGTCAATGGTACACAAAAAAGCTGGAGAAACTCAGCGGGTGCAGCAGCATCTATGGAGCGAAGGAAATAGGCAACGTTTCGGGCCGAAACCCTTCTTCAGATGTATTGTAGATGTCAATGATGGCTGACAGAAATTACATCAGACTCTTGATCAGCTGGTCAAGTGGGCTGAGCAATGGTTAATGGAATTTCATGCAGATAAGTGCGAGGTGTTACATTTATGGAAGTCAAAGCAGGGCAGGAATTTCACAGAGAATGGCAGGGTTCTGGGGAGTGTTATAGAGCAGAAATAGAAACAGAGTTACCATTTCAGGGTCAAGACTTACTGAGTGTTTCCTTTATTGTTTAATAATCTGTTGTGTTCTTTTCTCTTTCAGATAGATGGATTATTTTCATATTTCTACTTTATGCCCACAACTAAATCAAAGCGCAGGGAAGGCGTACAGCTTTTAATTACATTTTCCAAATTATTGCTTTTCTAATTCAATCTTCCACAATTATTTTATCAGCAAGTTAATTTCATTTCGGACACGAGCATGTGGAACGTATTTGAGATTGCTGCTGTGAATTGTCACTGGATGATTACATTCACCATCTTGTTTCTACTAAATGGTGCTCTATGTTTTTCAGGGTCATTACCAAAATGGGTTGTGAATAGAGTTTCACAGTTTGTAGCTCCCAAGGTAAGTAATGTATCTATTTTAAACTTGCGGTATACTTTATGGTGATTCCTTCTGTTGAACTGATCTGGAGACACTGTGAAATTCAACAAGATGAAACCAGTATTCTTTTCCAAAATAACAAAAGGATAAATGTAATGACAAGGAGCAGCAGATCCTGGTATATATCATAGACAGACACAAAGTGCTGGAGTAACTCAGCGGGTTAAGCAGCATTCTTGGAGAATACAAAATGCGAGCGTCACTCAGCGGGTTAGGCAGCAGACAACTTCAGGGATGCTGCCTCAACCGCTGAGTTACTCCAGTATTTTGTGTCTATATTTAACAAAGGGATAATTTGTGTTCTCGAGAGATGTTGTGTTACCCGCTGAGTTACTCCAGAATTTTGTGTCTCACTTTAACAAAAGGATAACCCATGTTCTCTGGAGATGTAATCTGATGTGCTGAATTACCCCAGCACTTTGTGTCTTTTTTGGTCAACCATCATCTGCAGTTCCGAGTGTCTGTTACAAAAGGAGGCTTTGTTTTGCCTCAATGTCACCATCTGCAGAACAGAACCATTTATTACATCACTATTCATTTTGAGCTGCTGCTTTTAAATGTTTTTAAATGCAAAAGATTCAGATCAGGAAACAGCAACTTTCAATCATAAACCACCTATGGTTGTTTTAGTTTAGTTTAGAAATACAGCGCAGAAACAGGCCCTTCAGAAACAGTCCGCACCGACCAGCAATCCCTGCACATTAACATTATCCTACGCACACTGAAAATTTTTTGCATTTATACCAAGCCAATGAACCTACAAACCTGTACATCTTTGGAGGTGGGAGGAAACCAAAGATCACTGAGAAAACCCACGCGGTCATGGGGAGAATGTATAAACTCCCTAGACAGCACCCATAATCGGGATTGAATCCAGATCTCTACCACTTGCCTTGGTACCTGCTTCAATAAGGTGAGACTGGACCACTGTGGTGCAGCTGGTAGAATTGCTGCCTCACAGTGCCAGAGACCTGGGTTCCATTCCAACCTTGGGTGCTATCTGTGTGGAGTTTGCCCATTCTCCCTGTGACTGCGTAGATTTCTTCCATGTAGTCTGATTGCCTCCCACATTGCAGGGACGTGTGGGTTGGTAGGTTATTTGGCCTTTTTAAGTTATCCCGACTGCGTACGGTGTGGGTGATAAAATGGGATGACATAGAATTAGTGTGAATGGGTGATCGTTGGTTGGCATGACTCAGCAGGCCGAAGAGCCTGTTTCATTGCTGCATATTTCAATCAATCAATTATAAGCTGGATCGATGCTGTTACTTGTTGTCCCAAACCAAACCCAGTAACAAATTATGTTTAGTTTATTGTCACTTTTACTAAGATACCATGAAAAGCTTTTTTGTTGTGTGCTATTCAGTTAGCGGTAAGACTACACATGATTACAATCGAGCCATCCACAGTGGAAAGATACAAAGTTAAAGGGAATAACATTCAGTTCAAGATAAAGTCCAGTAAGGTCCGATTAAAGGTAGTTCAAGTGTCTCCAATGAGGTAGAGAGTAGCTCAGAACCGCTCTCTATTTGTTGATAGCATGGTTCAGCTGCCTGATGACAGTTGGGAAGGATTTTCCCCAGAATCTGGAGGGATGTGTTTTCTTCAGTACCTCTTGCCTGATGGGAAAGGGGAGATGAGGGAGTGATCAGGATGAGATTTGTCCTTGTTTATGCTGACCTTGCTGAGGCAGCATGAAGTGTATATGGAGTCAATGGAAGGGAGGTTGGTCCGTGTGATGAAATTGAGTAAAATTGCAGGTTTAATTACTTCTTAATTACAGGAAATGTATTTTTACTGGAGGGAGATCATTTAGCAAATCAATGTTTATAATCTTAGAACTCAGTCATTTAATGACCAAATCAGCAAATTCTACAAAAACATATTAAATATCTCTACTTCAAACACCTAGACACTCATCTCTGGTCAGTCGCATTATATATTGTGTCACAAGTTCAGTTCTGTTGAAGGAGAGATGGGAAGAATAGCCAATTAAATTTATTGCTGGAGGTATGTTACTGGGGTGGCATAGTGGCGCAGCGGTAGAGTTGCTGCCCTACAGTGTCAAAGATCCGATTCGACCCTGACTACGGGTGCTGTCTGTATGGAGTTTGTGCATTCTCCCTGTAACCGTGTGGGTTTTCATTGGGTGCTCCAGTTTCCTCCTACACACCAAAGACGTGCAAGTCTGTCGGTTAATTGGCTTCTCTCAATTGTAAATTGTCCCCAGTGTGTAGGACACTGCTAGAGTATGGGATGATCTCTGGTTAGCGTGGACTTGGTGGGCCGAAGGGCCTGGTTCCATGCTGTATCTCTAAAGTCCAAAGTAAAGTTCAATTTCCGTCTAAAGAAAATGGTCAACCATGCGTTAAAGTTTTGTCTCTGTGTCATTTAGGCCATGAAACGGATTTACAAAGCATGTTTGAAGTATCCTGAATGGAAGCAAAAACACAACCCACATTTCAAGCCCTGGGTCTACCCGGAGCAGAACACCCTACCCAACGTCAGCCTGTCAGACCTATCGCTGCAGCACGCATCCTCATTGGAGAACATCGACGAGAGCGGTCTATCAGAGGAGAAAGTTCATATCAGCGACGAGGAAGATAGCTACTCCAAGGAATCATAACGGACACGGAAGCGTGTGGGAAATAGAGGAATGATAATGTACACATGGGGTTTAATGACTCAGCATCCCTTTCACACACCTTGACGAAATCTGTAGGAAGTAGCAATTCAGTTTCACTAAATGGCATAATCCAAAGAAATAAGAGCAGGAGTAGGTCATTCAACCCTTGAGCCGTCCCTGCCGTTCAATAAGATCACCCATCAGTTCAAATTCCTTCATCACCAGTATCTGTAAACAGTTTTCAGTGTCTTTCTTTTCTTAAATTGTAACATTGTTTTCAGGACACTTGATGCTAAACTGGTTCATAGCGGTGGTGATTGGAAAGGGCAATGCTCACCTGAGTTTGCTCTGGTGTCTCTTTGACAATGTGGATGGATTAGCAAGAGTGGACAGATTAGCGTGTGCTTTTGCTATGTTTCCATGCTTGACTTTTTAATTCCATTCACCAAAATAGACACCATGTGATGTGTGATGTTACCCTACACCCCCCCCCCCCCCCTCACACACCCCGACCCTTGGCTGAATTTGGGTGGTGTCTTTATTGCTAACCATTGCAAAGAACACCTGCATTTAGAGGATTCAGTCTAGAAGGAATCTTGATTGTCCTGCTTTGGTTTAAATGTAAACAAATAATATTTTCTATGTAAGCAATCTGACCCCCATATTATAACTCATTGAATAACCATATTGCCTATTAATTTATGAAATGCAGGCACTTCTTTGACATATTTGGGTAGTTTTCCTAAATTCCAGGTACAGACTTGATATACTTGATGGCAAACGTCCTTCTAAGGTGATGGAAAGCACAATTAAAAACAATTGGACAATGTTAATAGTTCTCAAGTGGTCGATGAGATTATTTTATTTTAAATAATGGACGTTAACTTTAATTAGATCAGACCATCAAAAATTGAAGTTGGTGGGATCAGTTTACAATGAAGCTACTTGGCATAATATTATTAACAATTCAAAATTGTGCTTCAATGGAACCTCATTACACCTGATGGTTCCATTCACAATGTAAATTCCTTTAATTTTTAGGGATTGTGAAGATTTGAGTCCTTAAAATATCGAAAGGATTTGATATGGTAGATACAGGAAAATTACTTTCACTAGAGGGAGATCATTGGCAATCGAGGGTTTGTAATCATAAACTCAGTCACTTACGGATCAAATCAAGAAATATTCCAAAACACATTAAATATCTCTGCCACAAACACTGTTCCTTAGAAATATATCTCTATATATCACACTATAGAGGAATGACAGCACTTTACACACTGTGTCATAAGTTCAGTTTTGCTGAAGGAGAGAGGGGAAAAATAGCTAATAAAATTTATTGCTAGGGGTATATCATTTACATGGGCAGTTACTCAAACACCACTTTAAAGGAGGAATTGGATGGCGTTCAGCACTAAAGTTTGTATCTATAAATTTGGATAAATTTTCTGGAATGACAGTATATTTAGAAATAAAATTGAAATAGGGAAGATTTCCATTCGGGAGAGTTATTCAGTGGATTCAATATCAGGAGCTGGTGAGTGCATTGTGAATGAGACTAGTCTTATTCCAATGTATCTCAAACTGCTTTCCCATCGCCACTGTTCAGCCCATTTACTTTATTAGTCAGGAATGAATTCCCAAGGCAATGACACAATTCAAAACTGATATTAGTAGGCTTCGAATTGGAAATCTGGTGATACAAGACCAAAGCAAGGCAAGTTGATTTATGGTGCAAATGAGTGCAGTTATGACGCAATCATGATGTGTAGAGTTGGGTTGCGTTCACAAATGAGCCCCATTTTTGCTGCTTATGCATTGAAGACCACTACCTTGGCAAACAATGATAAAAAATACATAGCCATGATTGAATGGAATAGTGTCCAGCAGAGAACAAATTATGTGCGGTAATTGGATGGACCTAATAGCCACATTAAATTATTTCTCAGGTTGCTTTCCAAGTAGTGCAATGATTCATGTGGATTGAATATTGGGACTGTATTGATTTGGTGCCCAAATCTTTATGTTTGAGTTGATTTGTTTTTTTGATTTTGATAATCCTCATTCTAAAACATTGCAAATTGAAAACAATAGGGTTCTCCAATAAACGACTATCATCAACAGTAGGATATTCTGAAACTATATCAACAACTAGATGGTAGATTACCAAGCAGTGGGTTGAGCAGAGTGACTTCCACTGACAATGCAAAATAAGGTTTAGACTATCTAAACCCAAAAATAATTATTTTTTTTGAGAGGGGGGATAAATAAGTATGTTGACCTATCTTGGAAAATCCATTTTGATTCTTTCCAGTTCTGAGACTGGTAAGGAAATAAGACAACTGTATTTCCATACTGAATTTACAGGAATTAAACATGCTGGCCACATTTTTTTTAGTAGATCTAATTTCCTCCTAGTGAAATCTTAGTGAAAATTAATGAAGTTTGAACATTATTTTCATGAAAAAATACCATGTATAAAATATAGCTGAGTAAATTATAAAATAAGAGGCTCCAATCTTGACAATCTTTTGCTTGTTTGGTGCACATTATTAGAATGTATAACCATTTGTGTTTTTAGGAATGTTAGCTTTTGATTGCATGCTGCTAGTTTAATTTCCTTTAAAAGAAATGATATTTAGATTGTACAAGAATTCAATGAAAAACACCAAGGATTTATTGAGGAGACCATTATCAATATTAACAAACTGGCCATTGGCAAGACTGATAAGACAAAATTAAAGTGTCTTTCGACACACGACATGCACCATACAGATCTGTGTGTACTTTCTGAGTGAACTAATGTTGTGTTATCACTTAATGATAAAACTAAAAAAGTCCAATAGCAATATGTTGTAAATTACATGTTGAATATGAATAGATCATGTAGTCCATAAGATGATGTTGTTCTTTGTTTAAGAAAGGCTATAAAGTTGCACTGCAGGAAATACAACAAGAAATAGGAGCAGAAACAGGCCATTCAGCCCTTTGTTTCTATGAGCAGGGAAAAGTAACTTTCGATAATACCTCTGTGGAAATCTGCCTCAAGGGAGAATGATTCATTGGAATGGAGCCCTCATGGTTGTGTGTGATCTGTTACAAATGCAGTCAGTGGTTTAAATTGTATATAGATAGGAAAGGTTTAGAGGGAGATGGGCCAAATGTAGGCAGGTGGGACCAATGCAGATGGAGTAATAGAGTTGCTGCCTTACAGCAACTGAGGCCGGGTTCGATCCTGACTATGGGTGCTGGCTGTACAGAGTATGTACGCTCTCCCCCTGATAGCCTGGGTTTTCTCCGTGCTTCAGTTCCTCCCACACTCCAAAACATACAGGTTGGTAGCTTCATTGACCTCAGTAAAAATTGGAAATTGTCCCTAGTGTATAAGATAGTGCTATTGTATGGGGTGATCACTGGTCGGCGCAGACTCGGTTGGCCGAAAGACATGTTTCCACGCTGTATCTCCAATGTCTAAATCAATCTTCAATTGTGTAAATAATACTTTATGATTAAATTATGAGTAGGGGAGAGAGAGGAGAGGATAACTTATTCTGGGTGAAAAAGATATTCTTCGATTTATAATATCACATCACTGAGAAACTTATTGTAGTTCCTTAGAAATGGAGTATTACTTTAAATATAGTGTATCTGTGATCCAGCAATGGGTGACTATGATACTTAGCGACTTAATATGTAGTGCACTTGTGTTGTAAATATATTGTGTTATGAAACCCAATGGATGGGATCAGCCTTAAAGATGATTCATGCACCTGAGAAGGTTGTTTCAGATTTCTGCAGCAATTAAAACAGTTGAAGATGTACGGGTGGCACAGTGGTAGAGTTTCTCCCTTAAGGGCCTGTCCCACCAGCATGCGATAGCATGCGTCTAGCACGACCAAACGTGGTTGCTTGAGGTGTACAGCCTCGCAGGGCCGGTCCCACTTCGATCAGCGGAGGAGTATGGAGTTGTGCAGGGCTGGTCCCAGCATCGTGTGAGGCTCCAAAAATCTTGCACTGTCCGAAAATCCCGCGCGACAATGGCCTGTCAGCCCGCAGCTGCATTGAGGCCGTACGCAGTGCCTCGACAGGCGTACGCAGCGTCTCAAAGTCATACGCAGCGTCTTGATACCGTACACAGCATCTTCACTTACCTCCCCGACTCCAAAGACATACAGGTTTGTAGGTTAATTGGCTTAGTATAAATATTACAAATGATCCCTAATGTGTGTAGGATAGCGCTAATGTTAATTCACCTCTGTAAATTGCCCCTTGTGTGTACTAGTGTGAACAGGTGACTTGATGGTCGGTTTGGACTCTGTGGGCTGAAGTGCCTATTCCCATTCTGCATCCCCAAACTAAACTAAATTAAACTAGTTTGGTCTGGAGAGTTTTTCTAATGATACAGCATGGAAACAGGCCCTTCAGGCCACCAAGTTCTTACCAACCATCAATCACCTGTTCATGCTAGTTCTATGTCACCCCACTTCCTCATCCAATCCCATCATATTAGGGACAATTTTACAGAGGATATATGACTTACAAACCCACATGTCTTTGACATGTGGGAGGAAACCAAAGTGGTCTCAAAGGGAACATAGGAACTCCACACAGGCAACACTCGGGGTCAAAGTCGAACCTGGGTCTCTGGCACTGTGAAGCAGAAACTCTACCATTGTGGCATTATTCTTATAACTGATCATAATGAAACATTGATAATGTATGTCCAATGTATTCCAATGGTTGATCTACTCACTATATAAGAATGAAAACCAGAAGTAATTCCACCTCTTTGTGTTATCTTGCATACTCTATCCAGCCAACAAATGATAAATACTTTAATACATCGTGTTTAGATGATGATTCTCTGAAGATGATAGACTCCAATAAAGAATTACTATTTATTTTTAGAAATGCATTCACCTAATGATAAATAAGTCTCCGTATAGACAGAAATAGGTTTCAATTGCTGCAAGGGAACTAAATTATTCATTTGTGCTTTCATAATGCCCTGAAGTCAATCATATGGAAAGTTTAATTTTCTTTATTGCTGATATGCATGAAAGCAAATCTTTCTCCAGATGTCGATATAGGATAATTTTAAATGAGATTTGATACTTGAGCATCTTTGTGAAACAAATATGTCAGTTCAGAGCCATTATGTTGATCAGTACCAATAATATGCCTTTTTAGAGTACACAGCAAGTTAGATTTTAAGAATTGGCATAGAACGAGCGTTGCTGCCTTACAGCACCAGAGACTTGGGTGTGATCCTGAATACGGGTGCTGTCTGCATGGAGTTTGTTCGTTTTCCCTGTGACTGCGTGGGTTTTCTCTGTGTGCTCCGGTTTCCTGGCACATTCCAAAGATGGTCGGCAATTGCCTTCTGTTAATTTTAAATTATCCATAGTGTAAGTAGGATAGTGCTACTATATGGGATGATCACTGGTCAGCACAGAAATGGTGAACCGAAGGGCATGTTTCCATGCTGTATGTCTAAAGTCTAAACTAAAGTGTTGTTAGAGGATGGATTTATACAGAACCTGTCAAGCAAGCCTGAGTCAGGAGGTGGGCCTGAATTCAGATTGTCGACAGAATAGTCACAGCAGTGATTGTCCCACATGAGAGTTCAATCGAGCAAAAACATTTTTTTCCCCAATTTTAAACAAGAACATAGGAAAGCGGAACTGGAGATCTCCGCCTTTATTTTCAAAAGCAAATTTCTGGAAACTTGACATTAACACAGGAACTGGTGGCTGCCCTCAGCAGGTCAGGTGCAGTATGGAGAGAGGGACAGAGTTTTCTGTCTCCACAGTGCTCAGTAGTTTTCTGAATTCTTCTTTATACTTTCCATTCTTTGACTGGGTCAGAATGGCAGATTTCCATTCCAAAGCACACAAGATGCTAAAGAAAACTAAGCTGGTAAGGCAGCACCTCTGGAGAACATAGATATGTGATAGGTGAAGTTACACAAAAAAAAGCTGGGGAAACTCAGCGGGTGCAGCAGCATCTATGGAGCGAAGGAAATGGGCAACGTTTCGGGCCGAAACCCTTCTTCAGATCACCTATGTGATAGGTGATCCTGCCATGCTTGGTACTGCCTCTCATATCTCCCAGCTTTCTTCCCCCTCACAGTTACTCCAGCACTTTGTGTCCTTTTGTGTAAACCAGCATCTTGCAGTTCCTTATTTCTCCAATCTAAAGCACATTCCTGAAATGAACAGAATTTTACCCAAATCGGGTAATTGAGGTGTAAGATTGGCCGTGATCTTTTGAGCAGCGAAGCGAATTCAAGAGGCTAACCAACCTACCTCTGCTCCTTTTTCTCGTGTTCCCAAATTGAAAACATGTCCATTGTTGCTGTCTAAACAACAAGCACACACAAACTAGTCTTTATAATGAGTACAAAGTCCAACCCTGACACATATTGTTGAACATATAAATCCTAAATCCTGCCTACACTTTATTATCTTCGTTACCCACACCATCACCAATCTCCCAAATCTCTCCTCAGGTTGTAGTCATGACATTAGGTTAGTAAGTTAAAAATAAATAATATTAACACATTTTATGAGTCTTTGCGTTTTGTGCTAAGAGCTTGCTGCTGTGCTTTGTATTTAATTATGTGAATTGCTGTGTTAATGGTCTATGCCCATTTTGTTTTCCTATATGTGTTTGTTTTAAAGGAGATGGCATTGCTGGGAAAACATTAATCATTGAATGATTTATCCTGCTAGCATAGTAAATCCTTACTATGAGGAATGGGATGTGAATAGCAAGCAGTAAGATCAAGGTCAATGTCATTTGCAGGACTACAGGGAAAGAGCAGGGGAATGGATCTGATGGGAATGCTCTATGAGCAGCTGCCAGAAACATCTGTGGGCCGAATGGCCTACGGAACTGTAATAATTCAGTTGCGAACTTTAATTTCTAAACGTTGTTTTCAAACTAGATATGTTTAGATTCGGTATTTGGAACAGAACACATAATGTGATCTCATGCTTTATAACCAATGTAAACACTCACAAGGAAAGGTATCAGGGGTTATGGGGGGGAAGGCAGGAGAATGAGGTTAGGAGGGAGAAATAGATCAACCATGATTGAATGGCTAATTCTGCTCCTATCACTTATGACCTTATGAAAGGGTCATATTTTTTGAACCACATTCAGTTTCTCATGGGAACAATGTATCATTGCTTAAGATAAGGGGAAAATGTCACATTCTTACATTACTAAAGCTTCCAAAATGCATTTGCAGGACATCAATTGTACCTAGGTGATTTTTAAACTGAAGATAGACAAAGTGCTGGAGTAATTCAACGGATCAGGCAGCATCTCTGGAGAAAAATAATAGGTGACGTCTCTAGTCGGGACCCTTCTTCGGACTTCTGAAGAAGGGTCCCAACCTGAACCATCACCTATCTTTTATCTCCAGAGATGCTGCCTGACCCATTGAGTTACTCCTGCACTTTGTATCTATGTTCGGTATAAACCTGCATCTGCAGTTCTTTGTTTATAGATTTCCAAAACCAGTTCTGTAAAAAACAAACACTTATTCCAGTTACAACAGTGGCATAAAGGAAAGTGCAGAGGAAACAACTGTTCTCACTTGTTCACCTGTGACACAAGTGTGAATTTATTCAACTTAAATACAAATCTTTCAAGGGCATTCCTTTTAAAAGCAATACGGTGTCCTGGCTAACATTTATTCCTAATCTACAATGAATGATTATCTGGCCATTACCTGTCGCTGTATGTAGGACATGTTATGCGCAAATAGGCTGCAAAAATTCCCACATTAAATTAGTGACTGCATTTCAGAATGCTTATTGGTTATAAACCATTTTGATCATTTGGAAAGCAGTTCAGAGAAGCCAATAGCTTTCTTTGAAAAGCACTCTGTTTACAAAATGAAACAGGTTTGTCTCTGTTCTGCCCTCTATCTACGATTCAGGAGATTGCAGTGGAATTATCTTTAAGAGGTCACCGTCTAAAAAACTGCATTGTCAGGTGATCTCTTCTGAGAAAAATGAACTGGCCTCTTTATTGGTTCACCCTGTGTAATCTTTCACAAAAGCCGTTAACGTTAGTGCATGCATCATATTTCTGGTGAAAAACACTTTATTGAATGAAATAAACCGTTAAAGATTTACCTTTCAGGTTGATTATTTTGATCAAATTGAATCAGTCTGATGACTAATGATTGATGTTGATGTTCCATGATTGAAATGACTGATTTCAGTTTTATTTATTCCATGCTCCACTTATTTGTTTGTCATATTTTGTGAAATTTTAAATAAATTTACATTTCATTGAATACTTTTTCTGTTTTCTAGTTGATATCAATTTTTCATCAACACCATTCTTTCTTTGAAAGTGACATCACAGATAGATAGGGTGGTCAAGAAGGCTTTCAGCACAATGGAAGTCATCAGTCAGAGCATTGAGTCTAGAAGTTGGGAGGTCATGTTAAAGTTGTATAAGATATTAATAAGGCCACATTTAGAGTATTGTGTTCAGTTTTGGCCACCATGTTAAAGGAAAGCTGTTTTCAAGGGTGTTGGGAAGGGTGCAGAGAAGATTTACGAGGTTGTTGCCAGGACTCGAGAGCCTGAGCTATAGTGAGAGGTTGAGCAGGCTTGGACCCTATTCCTTGGAGCGCAGGAGGATGTGGGATAATCTTACAGAGGTGATCAAGATCATTAGAGGATTAGATTGGGTCTTTTGCCCAGAGTCAGGGAATCGAGAACAAGAGGACATGGGTTCAAGATGAGGGGGGGAAAAACCTAATCGGAACCTGAGGGGTAACTTTTATACACAAGGATGGTGGGTTTCAGGAATACTATTGTTGAGTTTTGGACAGGTACATGAATAGGACAGGTTTAGCGAGTCAAGCGCAGGCAGGTGGGAGTAGAGTAGATGGGACATGTTGGTCAGTGTGTGCGCAGGTTGGGCTGAAGGGCCTGTTTCCATGCTGCATGAGTATGAATCTAGGTGAAGAGGTATACAGATCATGGAAGAATTGATCAGGCTGTAGCTCATTTCTTTGGAAAATATTTCTCGTGTTCTTATGTTTCCTTATTAAATAGCTATTTGGTCAAGTCAAGTTTATTGTCATATGCACAGGTATGATAAGGAACAGGTGCAATGAAAATCTTAGAGTAGAATCAAGGAACTGCAGATGCTGGTTCACCAGGAAAATACACAAAATGCTAAAGTAGAACGATTTGCAAAAAGTTGTGGAATCAACTTAGGATGCTTATTTTATTAAATGTGTACAAATAATTTATGACACAGAGCCAGGGTATTAATGAAGGAGTTCTTAATTCCCTCGTCGAGTTCCAAGCAGCAGAGAGGGTTTGGAATTAGAATATGCTCTTTGACTTTAGGCTTTAGACTCTAGAGGTGCAGCACAGAAACAGGCCCTTCGGCCCAGCAAGTCCACACTGACCAGCGATCACCATGTGCACTAGCACAATCCAACACGCTAGAGACAATTTACAATGTTTACCAAAGCTCATTAACCAACAAACCAGTACCTCTTTGGAGTGTGGAAGGATACTGGAGGACCCGGAGAAAACCGACGGTCAGAGGGAGAACATACAAACTCCGTACAGACAGCACCCATAATCAGGATCGAACCCGAGTCTCTGGCGCTGAGAGGCAGTCACTCTACAGCTGTGCCACCATGCTGGCCCATATGAATGTGATTGATTTTGGCGTGGAAAATTATTTGAGTTTCTACATCTCACTTTGTCTCAGTTGCAAGCCACGATAATCAGCTAGTGAGTAGTCAGTCTGTTCCCTCCGGGTGGTGCTTGGAGGCCCGAAGGAGAACGGAATTAGATCATGCGATTTTTATTGACTTGCATTGCTATGGTTTTTCTACTTCAATGTACCATGGTTAACCGCTCTGTAGATCATTAAATATAACCGCTCCATAAATTCCTATCAGGTCTTGCTGGCATTCGGGGCAGTGCGGATACAGGATTTAGTAGCAGCTGTTGCTTTGCTACGTGTTTTTTCTAAACATTTTGAACTGGAGACAGAGAAATAGCTTGAGATGCACAAGACTGCTTTGTTCGCTTGAAAATGAAGTAAAATTGCCGAAATGCTGTGATTTTTTTCATCAATGAACAGTACAGTAATCCCTCGTTATAACAGACCATAGGAAGGCAGATTGATGTCCGTTATTGCCGATTGTCTGCTATAACCAAGTGTAGCTACTAAGACTCATACACATGTAAAGATACAACATATTTTATTAAGCTCTTATAGCTAAGGATCTGCAGTACCTTACATTTTCAGCCTCTACATCTACTGCCTGATGTAGGCGAGTTCTGATATTATAAAGCATGTATAACGCGGGGCTTATACTAACAAGCACAATTATTGGCTAGCATGCAATAGCCGATCTACACCAAGTAAGGCATTATCATTGTACATGTAGACTCAAGGAGTCATAGAGTTATACAACATGGAAACAACTAGCCCACACTGACCAACATGTCCCATCTACACTAGTCTCGCCTGCCTGCGTTAGGCTCATATCCGTCTAAACCTGTCCTATCATAGAAACATAGAAACATAGAAAATAGGTGCAGGAGTAGGCCATTTGGCCTTCGAGCCTGCACCGCCATTCAATATGATCATGGCTGATCATCCAACTCAGTATCCTGTACCTGCCTTCTCTCCATACCCCCTGATCCCTTTAGCCACAAGGGCCACATCTAACTCCCTCTTAAATATAGCCAATGAACTGGCCTCAACTACCTTCTGTGGCAGAGAATTCCAGAGATTCACCACTCTGTGTGAAAAATGTTTTCCTCATCTCGGTCCTAAAAGATTTCCCCCTTATCCTTAAACTGTGACCCCTTGTTCTGGACTTCCCCAACATCGGGGACAATCTTCCTGCATCTACCCTGTCCAACCCCTTAAGAATTTTGTAAGTTTCTATAAGATCCCTCCTCAATCTTCTAAATTCTATCCATGTAACTGCCTAAATCTTTCTTAAACATTGCAATAGTACCTGGCTCAACTACCCCCTCGGGTAGCTCGTTCCATCTCCACCACCCTTTGGTAGCCCTCAGGTTCCTATTAAATGTTCCCCCCTCATGTTAAACCTATGTCTTCTGGTTCACAATTCCCCTATTCTGGTCAAGAGACTCTGTGCACCTACCTGATTTATTCCTCTCATGATGTAGTAGAAGCAAACACGCAAGGACACAAAGTGCTGGAGTAACTCAGCAGGTCAGGCAGCATCTCTGAAGAACATGGATAAGTGACGCTTCGAGTTGAAACCCATCTTCAGACTCTGAGGGCAGCTGGGGATCACTGCAAGTTGCTGGGTAGGTGGTGCTAGCCAAATGTGGCATGGGCAGCCATCGGTAGGTCAGTCAACTGTAACCAAAATCCATTTTAAAGAGACCCATTAAAACAAATGTTTGCTGTATAAACAATGACCAAGTAATGAGATTTTCCTGTGCTCAATATCCAGCATAAAAATCACTGGACCGTATGTTCTAACCTTATGCTGCATTATTGGATTGGCCTCTCTCTTACATAGAAGCCTGTCAGTAAAGTTACAAGGCGTCTTGTGGGGGCAGCACAGTGGCACAACGGTAGAGTTGCTGTCTTACAGCGCTAGCGACCCAGGTTTGATCCTGACGATGTGTGCTGTCTGAATGGAGTCTGTACATTCTCCCTGTGACTGTGCAGGCATTATCCGGGTGCTCCGGTTTCGTCATACACTCCAAAGGCATACAGGTTTGTAGGTTAATTGGCTTCCCTAAGTTTAAAAATTGTCCCTAGTGTGTGTAGGTTAGTTAACGGGGTGATCGCTGTTTGGCCCAAAAGGGCCTGTTTCTGTGCTGTATTTCTAAAGACTAAAGGTTAAAGGGCAGACCTCCTGCACCTTGCAGAGGCTCAATGCCTCTATTGTGATAATAAAATCCTTTGTGAAACCACCAACCTACCACATGGTTGTATTATTCTGGCTGTGTGGACTGTCCGGTTCCAGACAGTGGCTCACCACCACTTATGGATGGGCAATAAATGACTGCAATAACAGGTCACACCAGCAAAACAAAAATATATTGGAAGAAACCAAGAACTGCAGATTGTGGTTAATACACAAAAGGACACAAAGTGTTATATTCAGTTTATAGAAACAGCATGGAAACAGGCCCTTCAGCTCACTGAGTCCACGCTGACCACAATCACCTACACACTAGTTCTATTCTACACATTGGAGACAATTTACAGAAACCAATTAACTTACAAACTAACCTACAAATTGGGTGGCACAGTGGCGCAGCGGTATAGCTGCTGCTTTACTGCGCTAGAGACCTGGGTTCAATCTGAACTACGGGCGCTGTCTGTACGGAGTTTGCACGTTTTCCCCGGAACCATGTGGGTTTCATCCGGGTGCTCAAGTTTCCTCCCACATTTCAAAGTCGTGCAGGTTTGTAGGTTCATTGGTTTCTGTAAATTGTCCCTAGTGTGTAGGATAGTGCTAGTGTATGAGTGTTCGCTGGTCAGCATGGACTCGTGGGGCAAATGGTTGTACATCTAAAACTACAAACCTACATTTCTTTGCAATGTAGGAGGAAACGGGGGCACTCAGAGAAAAACCACGTGGTCACATGGAGAATGTACAAACTCCATACATAAATACATGACAGCACTCGTAGTTAGAAGTTTTAAAAACACAGGTCTCTGGTGCTGCAAGACAATAACTCTATTGCCGCGCCACTATGCCGCTGCTCAATCATTCAGTTAATATTTTACCTAGGACTCACTTTTCCTGCACTGACCATACACTTTATGCCCAAGCCTGTGTACTTTACATGAAAAGTGTCATTTTATATGAAGCTTGTGATTTTCAATACAAACTCGTAAACCCAATTTCAAGGCATTCGTGTTTATACTGAAAATCACAAGAATAGTATGAATAAAACCTTTTCTGTTGAAAACATTTATTTTCATTGATGCAAACCTGAAGAGTCCCCAGCAGATGCATGTGTTTTACTTTTTGAAAAAGAGACACAGCCATTCATTTCTTTCCTTGCAACTATTTACAATACGCTTCTCTGTTTTAGTAATTGAGCTGTGTTGTGGCACCGGTCATGTGCAAATGGAAGTATATGGTTGCAGCTCAGTAGAATACAAGTTCTTTATGTATCCTCAAAAAAGTCATTGGTGTGCTGCACATGAAGACAGAGAGACAAAACTAAATAGCAATGGCACTCACGCTTTATTTTAGACTTTAGAGATACAGCGTGGAAACAGGCCCTTCGGCTCACCGAATCCACGACGACCAGTGATCACACCGTACACTGACACTGTCTTACACACTAGGGACAATTCACAATTTACAGAAGCCAATTGACCTACAAACATGTACACCTTGTACAAACCTCCTACCAATGGGAGGAAACCTGGGCAATCTGAGAAAACCCACATAGTCACAGGGAGAACGTAATAAACTGTGTATAGTCAGCATGAACCCGGACCCAAGATCAAACCCGAGATTCTCTGAAAACACATAGCTTCCAGACACCAGCCAGCCAAACAGCATCTCCATGCTGTGATGTTGAGTATACTTTATAATTGAAGCTTTTTTATAATTAAAAAAATATTTATCATCAAAATGATTATTTCCCAAGCACAGCCCAAAATATTGGCAGTAATCCGACTATGAATTATGGTGGGAGGGAACAAGTAAATTGAAAGCAGTTTTCTCTGTGAACTTCTGCATGGTAACAAAGCTACACACTGGGGTGTGAAGAAAGAAGCTTTTATCCAGAAACACAGAAGCCAGCCAAAGTTAGAGCATGGTAACCCAAAGGTATTTAGCTCCACATAACTGCCCAAGGGATTATTTCAATGAACGAGGAAGGAGAAATGACTAAATGAACCCATTATAGTACTATACAGCATAGCGTCGGAACAAGCAGGCTCACACTCATTAATCTTTGCACTAAACTCATTGCTGTCTTCATTAGTATTATTGTTCACTACAAACTTCCAAATTTTACAGATGTTGCTATGCAAATTTAGTTTAGTTTAGAAATACTGCATGGAAACAGGCCCTTCGGCCCATTGAGTCCGCACTGACCAACGATCACCTGTTCACACTAGTTATATCCTACACACTTGGGACAAATTAAAGAAGTCAATTAACTTCAAACCCTCACGTCTTCTGAATGTGCGAGGAAACTGCAGCACCCGTAGAAAACCCACACAGTCACAGGGAGAATGTACAAACTCCGTACAGACAGCACCCATAGTCAGGATCGAACCCGGGTCTCTGGCACTGTACTGTAGGTCTACTGCTGCTTCACTGTGCCGCCACAAATATCAAAATCAATTTTCTATTTGACCTTCAAAATGGTTATTCCCTTTGAAGACAGAAAAAAATATTTTGACAAGGATACACATTAACTTAATTGTAGCTATGCAAAACCTGTGTTGATTTCAATTTAGTTTTGATAAATCATCATTTTAATCTAAACTTGCTCTCTCCACAATGCAGATTAGCTTGTTGACATTTCCAACATTCTCTGCTTTTGTACGGATTCCTGAAGCAAAAGTGGCAATAGGTTGCTCTATCTTGAACAAAAATGGGATAAAATCCTTCGAATTAGGTAAAAAAAATACTGGGGCGGCACTGTGCCACTCTTGGTAGTGCCGTTAGCTCACATTGCCAAAGACCTGGTTTAGACCGTGACTTTAGATGCTGTCTGTGTGAAATTTGAACATTCTCCCTGTGACCAAGTGGATTTCCTCCAGGTGCTCTTGTTTCCTTTGACATCTCAAACATGTATGTCTTTGTAGGCTGTACAGCCTCTGTAAAATTGTACTTAATAAGTCCATAAGTTCTTGGAGCAGAATTAGGCTTTTCAGCTCATCGAGTATTCAATGATGGCTGATCTCTCTTTTCTTCATTTATTGGTTCATCGTGTATTGGGATTGGATGAGAAAGTGGGATAACATAGAACTAGTGTGATTGGCCTGTACTCGATGGGCTGAAAAGCCTGTTTCCAGGCTTTATCTCTAAAAATTAAATTCACATTGTCCACTTATGAGAACATGTTAAAACATTAATAAAGGTAATTTTGGAAACACTCAGTCGATCCATCATCTGTGGAGCAGGAAACAGAATTAACATTTCCTAATGTTTATTCTGTAAGCATAATGCCTTTGGCAAATCAAGCCTCTACATGCACAAACCAAGATATTTATGAGGTCCCTTTCTCGAGTTGGCAAATTATCAGCAATGGCTTAGATACGTGTTAATTGCAGAGGCAATAAAATCAGAAAATGCTGAAAGTACAGCATGGGCTCAGGGCAAAGAGAGGTAACAAGAGTTAATGTTTCAGATTTTGTAAAAGCAAATGAGAAAATAAAATGTACTGAAAACATTCAGAAAACTATGGAATAAGTTCATAAATTCATAAATTATAGAATTGGAAATAGGCCATTTTGCCCGTCAAGACTAATCCGCCATTAAATCATGGCTGATCTAACTTCCCCTCTCAACCTCATTCTCCTTCCTTCTCCCCATAACCACTGACACCTCTACTAATCAATGTGCAGAAAAAGAGGCATTGTGATTGAAGCCATAACGTTTACCTAATGAGTCACACATAGGGCATAAGAACAAATGTTCTTAGGGCAAAATAAAATTAGAAAATAACAAAATGCTGGAGTAACTCAGCAGATCAGGCAGATTCCCTGGAGAATAAGGATAAATCGCGTTTTGGGTCACAACCCTTCTTCAGTCTGAAGAAGGGTCTGAACCCGAAATGTCATCCATCCATATTTTCCAGTAATACTGCCTAACGTGCTGTTACTCCAGCACTTTGTGTCTTTCCTTGGTAAACGAGCATCTGCAATCCCTTATTTCTATATAAGATCATAAGAGAAAGGATAAAACCATTCAAATCTTGAACTTGATTCACCATTCAAAAAGACAAAGCCTAATCTGATCTTGATCTTAGCTCTACTTTCCTGCCTATCTCACATAATAGTTGATTTTCCTATTGTTGAAAAATCTCTCATCCCCAAATATATTCAGCAAAAACACCAAAAGTTTCTGAGGTAGAGAATTCCAAAGATTTGCCTTCTCTGAGAATGTTTTCTTTTAACTCCCATGCTGCCAGAGGTGTAGTTGAAGAAGGTACTATCACAATGTTTAAAAGACATCTGGACAGGTAAATGGGCAGGATAGGTTTAGAAGGATACAGGCCAAATGGCGGTTGGTGAGACTAGTGTTGATGGGGCATCTTGGTTGATGTGGGCAAAATGGGCTGAAGGACCTGTTTGACCCTAACTCCGATTGCTTGGATAATATTATTGTGAAACAAAGCCCCTTGATTTTAGATTCCCTCGTTAAAAATAAACATCCTCTCAAATGGTTGTCCACCCATCTGCCAACCTGTAGCTGTATCCACCCATCACTTGCCAGGTTTTGTCCTGTCCTCATCTCTCTTCCAACTTTCTTCCCCTTACTACAATCAGTATGAAAAAATGGTTCCAACCTGAAATATTACCTTTTTATATCCTTCAGAGATGTTGATTGACCCGCTGAGTTATTCCAGCATTTTCTGCCTTTTTTGTAAATCAGCATCTTTAGTCTCTTGTCTCCATCTTCTCATCATCTACGCCACTGAGGCTACTCAGAATCTTTTTGCTGAGGTCGCCTCTCATTCTTGTAAGTTTGATATTGAGTAACCTTATCAACCTCGTTAACCTTTCCTCATAAACTAACCTCTTTGTCCTTAACAAGCAAACCAGGAATATTTCTGAACTGCCTCCAATCCAAGCAAAAAATATGAAGACAAATATCATACACATTACTTCAGTGTCCTGATACAGGGTCTGTATCTTGAAAATAGATTAAAAACTGCTGGAGTAACTCAGTGGGTCAGGCAGTATCTTGGGTTTTCTCCTGTGCTCCGGTTTCCTCCCACACTCTAAAGATGTACATGTTTGTAGGTTAAATGGTTTTGGTAAAATTGTAAATTGTTGCTAGTATGTAGGATAGTGTTAGTTAGTGTATGGGGTGATCGCTGGTCGGTGCAGACTTGGTGAGCCGAAAGGCCTGTTTCCACGCTGTATCTCTAAAGTCTAAATCTGTAGAATGCTATAATGTTGCATTAATAATGCAAAAAATCATATGATATAATTGGCCTTCAAGTAAACTATTCCACTGTGTACATTTTGTCTTTATTGTAGTGTTAAAATGAAAGCTTATACATGGCTCCATTCCCAAAACACACACCCTTGGGATGGTGTGTTAATTGGCCCATGGTGAACTATAAACATTAATGTTTTTCCTTTCTTTACAGTTCTTTCCTAACTTGATTAATGTTGTCATCGTTTGTAGGTTTTGTTTCCGATTTTCACAGAAGTTTCATCTCAGCTGAAAAAGAAACAATTCTCAAATGTCTGTATTCCCGTAGCAAAATCAGTAGGTTCAAAGCACATTCTGGACTCTCTCTCATGAAATACTGTGTGTGTTCATCTTGGGTCTTCAGCCCAACTTGTCCACTCCGATCAAGTTGCTAGTATCACTTGCTTGCACAGACCAAGGGCTGAGAGCCTTTACAAACCATCACCTTCTCTACTTTGATGGGTTTTTTTTTTGCAATTAAACAACACTAAAGTGGTAATCTGCAGTAGTTAATGAAACTACCAATATTGACGGTGAAGAGAAGCAATCTTCAATGATTTATTTTGGAGATACGGCATTGAAACAACCCCTTCGACCTGCCGAGTCCACATAACCTATCGATCACCCGTTCACACTAGTTCTATGCTATCCCCTAATCCACCTTCTACACACTTGGGGTAATTTTACAGAGGCCAGTTTAACCTGCAAAACCACGTCTTTGGATATGGGAGGAAACTGGAGCACCCAGAGGAAATCCACGCATCACAGTGAGAACAAGAAACTCCACACAGACAGCACCCAAGGTCAGGATCGAACCCGGGTCTACCAGCTGTGCCATTGTACTGCCACCTATAACTTGCATAAAAACATAATGTATAAAAGCACATTCTCCCTTACACATCGTCATTTCCTCCTCTTTGATATTTTTTTATTGCCACTAACCTATACTTCTTATCGAGTCCACACACAAGATTAGTTGTTCAGCCAGAGCTGAACACACTTCTCGGCATCTGCATACAATGGTGTCTGTCTTGTCGCTGCTTGTGCTTCTTGTGTGTGGTGGTGGAAAGATTGGTGGAAAGATTGGTGGAAACAGGGCCACGACTTGAATGCTCTTTCCTTGACCCCACTAACCAATAGTAAAGTGACAAATTAAAGTAACCAATGATCCCACCATGGTCACAGTGAAAGGAAGCAACCCTCAATGATTTAATGAAAACAAATTGAATTATAACAAATCCTTCAATACATTTGTTCATTCCTAAACTTTTCAAATAACCCTTTAAAGCTTTTAGTATATTTGTCATCGCTGCACCAAATAACTTGCATGTTACATGACTATGGGAATTAGCCTTTTTGAACTCAAAGGCTATTTTCGCCATCTTCAGTCCAAATAGATCAAACTTGCAGGCAGTGCACAGTTTATAAGCTGTGTGTTATTTTCTGTCTTAATTGTTATTTGAATCAGACTTTACAACACTTCCTGTCAGAATGATTTAAGATTATCATGCTGGAACCCAATGGGTCACTTCTTTATCTCCCTTAGTCAGCAAGATCCTGTTTCCTGTGCATCGGTTGATAGCTGGCTCCAATCCCCGTACTCGATGTTCAGAACCACAATGCTGGCCATTGGTATAACAGTTTTCTTTGCCAATGGTTGCTAGTTTAGTCAAATAAGCTGCATTTAAAAAATCAGTGCTGCATCATGTAGAAGACTAAAGCAGCAAAGAGAACATCTGATCACTTTCAATCATTTTATCAGGTTGCAGCAGTTAACAACGAAAGGCCTAGATAGACTGGACATGGAGAGGATGCTTCCAGTACTGGGGGAGTCTAGGACCTGAGGGCACAGCCTCAGGACAAACTCTCATTTTTTTGTGTCTATTTTTGGCCATTTTTTTAGTTGGTGCAGGAGGCCCATTTACAATGGGCAAATTGGTTACCTTGCACCTTACATTGGCAAAGTCAGTGCATTTTAAATGTACTTTATTGAAACAAGGCAAATTCCAAGTCCCTTATGGGTTTGTCCCACTTAAGGGACTGGCTCACTTTGCGATTTTTTTCAGCGACTGCGAACGTCAGTCAGTGACTGACACCCAAAAAAAACGTCAAGTTGTACGACACTCCGCATCACCGTCTCATCAAGCTACGACACTCCGCATCACCCGCCTTCACACCACAAGAAGGTTACACCGAAGTATAATAATCACATTGGAAATGAACTTATCTACAATAAAAGTAAGGACCAACAAAGAAGGTTAAGGGGGGACCTGATAGAGGTCTTTAAAATGATGAGAGGGATAGACAGAGTTGATGTGGACAAGCTTTTCCCTTTGAGAATAGGGAAGATTCAAACAAGAGGACATGACTTCAGAATTAAGGGACAGACGTTTAGGGGTAATATGAGGGGGAACTTCTTTACGCAGAGAGTGGTAGCGGTGTGGAATGAGCTCCCAGTGGAAGTGGTGGAGGCAGGTTCATTGGTATCATTTAAAAATAAATTGGATAGGCATATGGATGAGAAGGGAATGGAGGGTTATGATATGAGTGCAGGCAGGTGGGACTAAGGGGGAAAAAAAAAAAATTTGTTCGGCACGGACTTGTAGGGCCGAGATGGCCTGTTTCCGTGCTGTAATTGTTATATGGTTATATGGTTATAACAACTTTATAAGAGATAAATAGTTTATTTAAAGTCAACGTCACCGGACGTCACCCGCAGGATAGCATACGTCAGCTTGTGACAGGGCACATGACATGATAAGACATCCTGATGTCGCCTGAGGATTTTGAACATTCCAAAATCCAGGGGTGGCAGGGAGACACCACGTGCCACTACATGCGTCACCCCGCTTCACGCCGTGTAACGCCCCGAACACGCTGCGACAACCTCTTTTCAGACTCTCGTCGAAAATGTCGCCCAAGGGGGACAGGCCCTTTAGGCTATTTTTAGGTAACTGCCGGTGACTATCATAGTCGTGGCAGGTCGCCGAAAAAACGGCAACTGGACCACCTCTTTGACATAAAATTTGAAATAGAATCATTACTTTAACAACAAAAAATAGCAAAGTCAATACCAGTGACAACCTATGTTAACCTGGCGACAACCTATGTTAACCTGACGACAACTATGACTGCACCATCAGGAGAAGTCAAGCTACGCTCATTGTCGTCAAACCCACTGTCGCCGACTGTCTCCGGAAATTTTCAACTTGTTGAAAATCCAGTGGCAACCAGAAAAACGCTACGCCTCATTGGGCGACTGAGGGGACTACTCATGACCATATAGATGACACCTCAGTGACCATGTGGTGACAGCCTGGTGGCCGGCAATTGCTTAAAAATCACCTAAGTGGACAGGCCCATAAAGCACCTATATACCCATACCCATGTTCTTTTTACTGTGGTATTGATGAAAGATCATTGACCAGAAATATGCCCAATATCTCCTCCCCATAGAACTGCCTGTCCTTTTGAGAATCTCCAGAATATTCTATATATATAAAAAGGAAAAAGGAACTGCAGATGCTTGTTTACACAAAATAAAACAGAGTGTTGGAGTAACTCAATGGTTCAGTCAGCATATATGGAGAACATGAATAAGTGATATTTCAGGTTGGGACTCTTTTTCAGACTATATATACGTCATAGAGACATACATAGAGTTATATTGTTTGGCTCAATTAGTCCATGCTGGCCAATATGCCCCATCTACACTGCCCGTGCTTGGCCGATAATGCTCTAAACCTTATCAATGTACGTCCAAATGTCTCTTATGATAAATATCAACTATCTCCACCAGCAACTCGTTCCATATACCCAGCACCCTATGTGTAAAAATGTTACCCCTCAGATTCCTATTAAATCTTTCCCGCCCTCACCTTAGATCTATATCCACGTTCTCGATTCCCCTACTCTGGACCAAAAAACTCTGTGCATTTACATGATCTATTCCTCTCGTGATCTTGTCCACCTCTATAAGATCACCCTTCACCCTCTTGCGCTCCAATAAAAATAGGCTGCTCAACCTCTACCTATAGCTCAGGCACTTGAGTCCTGGCATCATCCTTGTAAATCTTCTCTGCACCCTTTATAGTTTAACAACATCTTTCCTTTAACACGGTGACCAAAACCGAACACAATACTCTAATTGTGGCCTCACCACTGTCTTATTCAATTCAATTCAATTCAACTTTAATGTCATCGCACAAAATACAAGTATCAGTACAACGAAATGCAGTTTTGCGTCAGTCCGTAGTAGTTGTACATAAAGAGAAAAAACAAGAAAAAAATAGAAAGAGAGAAGATACAGAATAATCAGGAAATACAGAATGATTAAACAAAGGGGGACGGAGGGACCAGAGAAGTCTATCGTCGGGACTCCGAGTTCAGCAGTGTGATTGTGTTGTTATAGAAGCTTTTCCTCATCCTGCTGGTACGTGACCTGAGGCTCCTGTACCGCCTCCCTGATGGGAGGAGGGCAAACAGTCCATGGTTGGGGTGTGAGGGGTCTTTGATGATCTTCCCAGCCCGTCTCAGACACCGTTTTCGGTGGAGGGCATCCATGGCAGGGAGTGGGGCACCGATGATGTACTGCGCGGTTTTCACCACCCGTTGTAGTGCTTTCCTGTCCGCAGCAGTGCAGCTGCTGTACCATACCGTGAAGCAGGTGGTCAGGATACTCTCTATGGTACAGCGGTAAAAGTTGGTCAGGATCTGGGGGGACAGGTGGGCTTTCTTGAGCCTCCTAAGGAAGTAAAGGCGCTGCTGTGCCTTTTTGATCAGCTTGGAGGTGTTGAGGGACCAGGACAAGTCCTCCGAGATATGCACTCCGAGGAATTTATAGCTGGAGACGCGCTCCACCTCAGTCCCGTTGATATGGATGGCGGTATGACTGCCTCCTCTGGTCTGCCTGAAGTCGACAATAATCTCCTTTGTCTTTTTGGAGTTGAGGATGAAGTTATTGTCGGCACACCAGGTGGTCAGGTGCTGGATCTCATCCCTGTAGGCTGACTCATCGTTGTCGCTGATCAGTCCTACTACCGTGGTATCGTCAGCAAACTTAATAATGGCGTTGGATCCGTACTTTGGGATGCAGTCGTGGGTGAAGAGGGAGTAGAGGAGAGGGCTGAGCACACAGCCCTGTGGCACTCCGGTGTTCAGTGTTATACTGGAGGAGGTGAGGTTATTGACCCTAACAGACTGTGGTCTGTTAGTGAGGAAGTCCAATTTCCAGTTGCAGAGGGAGGTGGAGATGCCAAGTCCACTGAGTTTGGTGATCAAGCTGGCTGGGATGACGGTGTTAAAGGCAGAGCTGAAATCAATGAACAGCAGCCTGATGTAGGAGTTGTTGTAGTCCAGGTGGGTCAGGGCAGAGTGTAGGGCCGCCGATCTGGCGTCCTCTGTAGACCTGTTGGTCCGGTAGGCAAACTGATGGGGGTCCAGTGTGGGGCATGTATCATAATCTATCAACCTCCATACTCAGTACTCTGACTGATGAAGGTCAATGTGCCAAAAGCCTTCTTGACCATGTGATATAAATATCATACACTTACTGCTTGAACTGATGCTGTGATTGTGGTTAAACATTACAGTAAGGAATTGGAGAAAGTAATTAATTTAACAATTGAATTGTAAGGGCGACTTGATTTTCCATAAAATAAATGCATTAAGGCAATGGAGATAAAGTCAGCCCCAATTTTTGTTGTATGTTGGAACATAAATCTCAAGTCATACATAAAGTCAAATTCTTAAAGTATGACCGATGGTAACCTTTTAGTTTTGTCCCAAGTAAACTAATCAATGTCTAGAATCTACACAATGAATAATGAGATAGCAGTTCAGGCCACAGGAAGAAGGAAACAAAGCTGTACAATGCAAATCTTTTCTAAAAGTTTCCCTGTTTGACTGTGGTCTTTACAGACTATAAAATCAGCAATTATTCTTAAAATAATTTACACAGTCTGAATGTTTAAGAGGGAACTGCAGATGCTGGAAAATTGAAGGTAGGCAAAAATGTTGGAAAAACTCAGTGGATGAGGCAGCATCTATGGAGCCTTTGAAATAGGCAATGTTTTGGCTCGAGATCCTTCTTCAGACTGATGTGAAGGTGGGGGGGGAAGAAAAGAAGAGGCGGTGACAGTGGGCTGCGGGAGAACTGGGAAGAGGCGGAAAAAGCTGGGACTACCTGAAATTGGAGAAGTCAATGTTCATACCGATGGGTTTTAAAAATATGAGCTGAAAGTGAGTTTTGCAATCAAATTTGGATATTCTGTTTTAAAGGGTCTTATAGATTCTGGTCTGCATACCCACTTTTAAAAAACGTCTGATTTAGTTATGGAGTGGAATTGGAACTCCTTGCCCTATGGCTGAACCAATTTCTTGCTTACATTTATTTTGACAGTGCAGCAGACTAGGATCTCTAATGTAACAGGATCCCATTATGCACCCGAAGCCATTACATCCAGTGAGGGAGGAGGTCAGTTGAAATGGGGGCAAGAAGGGTCTGAGGACTAGACTATCTAAATTGACCTTTGGCCAGACCCACAGGTTCCTTAATTGCACCATTTGGGATTGTCAGGTAAGTGTAGATGTATTGGAGTGCTAGAAAGTTACAGCACAGAAGCAGGCCCGTTGGCCCATTGTGTTTGTGCCTATCCTTAAGCACCCATTTTACATTAATCCTATCCTAACCCATCCGGTTTTACTACTTTACTACAAATCTATATAATTAAAAGTCTCAGCTTGACCACTTCCTGTTTGCACTGTGCATTGATTTGAGAAAAAACAGCTACCACATATGGCTGTGATTTTGTGGCCATCTTACTCGGAGTCCTCCGCTGTGCAGGCCATGAGGTTTTTTCCACTCATGAAAAATAAAAGACTTATTAGTGTTTACAAAATCTTGAGATGCTCTCTCCTGTCAATCACCGACATGAAGGCAATGTACTTGAATAAATAATTTGTTAGCCCTTGATGAAAATGAAATGAGTTGTTTGGCCTGCCCTGTGCTTGAAACTGCAATGGCAATGAAAATGAAGTGAAAATGCTATGAGCTGTTTGGCTTGGGCCTGCCCTGTGCTTGAAACTGCAATGGCAATGAAAATGAAGTGAAAATGCAATGAGCTGTTTGGCTTGAGCCTGCCCTGTGCCTGAAAGTGCAATGGAAATGAAATGAAAATGCAATGAGTTGTTTGGCTTGAGCCTGCCCTGTGCTTGAATGTGCAATGGCAATGGAAATAAAGTGAAAAAGCAATCAGCTGTTTGGCTTGGGCCTGCCCTGTGCTTGAAAGTGCAATGTCAATGGAAATGAAGTAAAAATGCAATTAGCTGTTTGGCTTGGCCTGCCCTGTGCTTGAAACTGCAATGGCAATGGAAGTGAAATGAAAATGCAATGAGTTATTCAGCCTGCCCTGTGCTTGAAACTGCAATGCAATTGGAAATGAAATGAAATGAGTTGTTTGGCCTGCTTGAAACCACTAATTTCGGCCCACAAGGCCCCTGTTAGCCGAGAAACCAGTCTCTTCTGCCCCAAGTGCTCATATTAGCCCAGGCGGAGCAATTTGGCACAATCGGGTCGTGCCTGGCCATGAAAAGTCCAGAAAAAGTGCCTTCTCTGAGATTTCACTCAGATTTTTTTTTAAAGAGCCCCTTCGGCCCATCAGTAAGTATTCCCCCTGCAAGTATTACGCCTCACCCTGGTATTTTTCTCCCTCCCTTCATTTGCTCCCTGTGAGATACAGGCCAGGATAGACTTTCCTCCTTCATTGCTGTGATCTGCAGAAAAAGATGAAAAATGTCTAAAATCAATTCTCCACCCTTTCCCCCTTCTCTCTCGCAGAGTCTCTCACCTGTTTTGGGCAGCATTTCTGGCAGTCTCTGAGCTGCCAGCCCACCAGGCCTGAGTGGCTGAGCTGTCAGTCCACCATCCCTGAGTGACTGAGCTGCCAGCCCACCATGCCTGAGTGACTGAGCTGCCAGCCCAAGAATCCATTCGGCCCACAATGCCCATACTAGCCCTCCGGAAACCAGTCCCTTCGGCCCACAACACCCATAGTAGCACTCCATAAAGCCCCCCCCCCCCATCCCCCCCCACCTACTGGCCAGCAATATTGGAATTGGTGGAGATGTGGAATATTGCGTTGGGGGGGGGGACCGGCCCTAACGGGTCCCACTTAGTTTAGTGCAGTTATAAAAGTAAGGCCTTGATCAATTTTTTCTGATCTAATAAGTCCAGCTACAGCCAACATTTATCAGCCATTTTAACAAACTCTCTCTAAATAACCATTCAAACAGGCAAACACCGTGGCACTAATTGATGACATGTGTGGAGATCATTACATGATATGTTGCGCCTATTGCATCTTTTACACAGTTAGTGAGCAGTATATGGTTTTCTTAGTACGAACAGTCTGTAGACCATAGAGTCCAGTAGTGTGCAACTGTTTGAGGCAAACCCCAACAGGTTTCGATTTGAGTGGAAAGAGCAGGCAATGGAACTGATAGTATTGTTCTGTGAAAAACCAGCATTGATGGAACAGTTTGAATGTACTCCAGCTATGAAACTAGCTCTGCGGTAAAGCTTAAAGGCATAATGTAATTGTTAAGTCCTCACAGTGCCAGAGACATGTGTATGATCCTGACCTCAGGTGCTGTCTGTGTGGAGTTTGCATGTTCTCCCTGTGACCACATGAGTTTTCCAATTTCCTCCCACAATCCAAAAACAAGCAGGTTTGTTGCCCTCTGCAAATTACCACCAACACTGCCTGGACCATCATAATTACTGACCTCCCCACCATCGAAGCGATCAATAGGAGGCGCTTCCTCAAAAAGCAGTCGGTATCATCAAGGACACACACCACGCTGGATATGCTCTCGTTTCACTCCAGCCATAGGGATGATAGAAATCTGAAAACTGTAATTTCCAGGTTCAGGAACAGCTTCCTCCCTACAACCATCACCACGAACTCCAACTAAACATTGAACTACAAACTGCATCCGCTGCATGATCGATTTCGGCCTTTGTTTTGTACTATATATATTTTGTTATTTATTAAACTTCTTTTTATTATTTATTATGGCATTCACAGAGTGATATGTTTACATATCTGTTGTGCTGCTGCAAGTAAACATTTTTAGTTTTAAGATATAGTGTGAAAACATGTCTTTCGGCCCACCGAGTCCACGTCAATTAACGATCAGCCATACACTAGTTCTATTCTACACGTTAGGGACAATTTACAGAAGCCAATTAACCTACGAACCTGCCCATCTTTGGAATGTGGGAGGAAACCGGAGCAAACGCTGTACAGACAGCACCCGTAGTCAGGATCAAGCCTGGGTCTCTGGTACTGTAAGGGAGCAAGTCTACTGTTGCGCTAATTTTAGTGTTCCAATTCAGAATATATGACAACAAAACACTTTTGAATCTCTTATGGATGTGCAAGTAGGATAACATAGAACATTGGTGTTTATATGTGCATACATTATATGATCATAATTAGGCCATTCGGCCCATATCAAGTCTACTCTGCCATTCAATTGTGGCTGATCTATCTTTCCATCTCAACTCCATTCTCCTGCCTTCTCCCCATAACCCCTGACACCTGTATTAATCAAGACTCTATCAATGCCCACCTTAAAAATATCCATTGACTTGGCTTTCACACCCTTCTTTGGTAATGAACTGCAATGATTCACCAACATCTGACAAAACAAATTCCACCTTATCTCCTTCCTTTTATTCTGAGATTATGGCCTCTGGTCCTAGACTCTCCCATTAGTGGAAACATCCTCTCCACATCCAGAAGATGGACACAAAATGCTGGAGTAACTCAGCGGGGTAGTCAGCATCGCCGAAGAAAAGGAATATGTGACATTTCAAGGTGAAGACCATTCTTCAAAGTATCTCGATCCGAAACATCACCTAATACTTTTCTCCAGAGATGCTGCCCAACCCGTGGAGTTATTCCAGCTTGTTGTATCTATTATCAGTGTGAACCAGCATCCGCAGTTCCTTCCTGCACACTCTCCACATCCAGTGTGTACTCAGTGGTCTTAAGAGCTTGATTCCAAGTTGAATTTTTCAATCAATCAAAAAAGTATTTGAATCCAAGCTTTTCTACGCTGATCAGATCAGCTAATCAGGTCACACACATACATTTATTTTAAGATGAATGAGTGGTAAAAGGGTCAAGGCCACTCAAAGATAAATTGCAGGAAGCCACACAGGAAACGACAGAAGATAAAATACGTTAGTGTTTTGAAACTGTAAAGCTAGTCGCATTAAATTCAACCCTTCCTATTCCTATGTCAAATACCCCACTTCTTAAATTCTTAACGTTGCCTGAACATTTGAGTGCAGCGATACAAAGCAGCTACGTCCAAGCCGTAGCGCGAAACACGCGAGCTGGCACTTTAATTCTCCACCGCCCAAGATTTGGCCACTTTGTGGTCGAAAGCCTTTAGACAAGTGTCTAAGTGGGAGGTAAACTTGTACAACACCCGCCTCATCTTCCTACCGAACTCATCACAACACCGCATCGAACAGCAACCAGATGACCCATTTACACCCCACGTCTTTTTTTTCTTTCTTTCACATCTTCCATTAGCACCTTTCTTGGGCTGCCATCTGTCGTTATTTTGTTATTTATTTCGTTATTTAACGTCTCCAATTTACCAATTTCTCTTCTCCCTCACATCTTACTCCGCCTCTTAACAGTTGTCCCCTCACACCCATCCTCCGCCCCTTAATAGTAGTCACCTCCCCGATTCTCTAACGCCCTCCACTGCTGTTGCCTTTATTTCTGAAGGTTTTGACTTGTTTTGGAAGCACTCGTTTTTTTTTACTGTTTGGAGGACAATGGAAGATTTATAAAAACAGGGTTGTAGGGTACATTGTGAGTGGGCTGGGACTTTCTGCCTGGGTTAGATGTTCTGTCACGGGCCTTTACTCCTCCCCTTACAGCAGCAGCTGATCTCAGACAGACCCGCCTCGCCTCGCCGGGACAAGTCGCAGACTTGCCGATTATTCAAGTCATACGAAGTGCACAGAGTGAGGGAGAAGTACACACCGGGCGTCCCGCAGCACAGAAGAGAAAATAAGTACGGATTTTCCAACGCTACCTCCAGGAACGGCAGGGAAAGTGTGGAGAAGGTATGGCAATTCCTAAATAACGTTGACCCTTTAACAAAAAATCTTTCCTTGGGAATGGTTTTCAGACACGGGAACCTGATTTGGAGGAAAGATATTATCATTCAGTTCTGCTCACCTTGTTTATAAATCAAGCACACGTTAACTTATTACAGTCTGAAGAAGGGTTTCGGACCGAAACATTGCCTATTTCCTTCGCTCCATAGATGCTGCTGCACCCGCTGAGTTTCTCCAGCTTTTTTGCGTACCTTAACTTATTACAACTTGGGCTTTCGATAACACTGTGCCATTGAGAATGGTGAACCAACACTGTGTTTCAGACGAGGACGTGTTCATTCTGAAGTGAATGAGAGTTCAAATCTCGCTGCTGGCTATTGGAAGCTTGAGGTTGTCTGATCAGAAACAAAGTGCAGTGTTCACAGCCTATCTCTCTTTCATCGTTTTTGACTGGTCTCCTTGTGTTTAGGAATGTGACACATAATGGATTGGTTGTGCCTTTGGGATTTATGTACTTCTGCCAATTAGGGTTAACTGGGATGTGTCCCCAAGTTATCGAGTTTCTCCATATGAGGAACAAGAAGGACTGCATTCAAGGAATGGTTTAGAATTATTATTGGCACATGTATCAAAATGTAGTAAAAGCTTCGTTCTGCATGCTACCCAAACAGATCAGATATACCATACATAGATACAAACAGTACAATGTACAATTGATAGAGCAAAGGGAAATATACAGAGTGCAGTATATAGTTTTCAGCATTGTAGTGCATTGTAGCGCATCAGTTTCTTAGAAAACGTCCAATGTCCACAATGAGGTAGAAGTGAATTGAACAGTACCCTAGTTTATGGAAGGACCATCCAGACGCCTGGTAACAGAGCAGAAGAAGCTGTTCCTGAGTCTGGAGATGCACAGTTTCTAGTTTTTCTATCTTCTACTGGATGGGAGCAGGGAGAATAAAGAATGACTGGGACTGGAACAAGTCTTTGATTATGTTGGCTGCTTTTCCGAGGCAGTGTGAAGTGTCGACGGAGTCAAAGTGAGGTCTGGTCTGAGTGATGAACATCTACAACTCTTTGCAATTTTTACAGTCTTGGGCTGAGCAGTTCCCAAACCAAGCTGTGATGCAACTCAATCGTTTGCTTTCTATAAGATAGACACAAAAAGCTGTAGTAACTCGGGGGAGGAAGGGAGTGGGGTTGTGGGGGAGGAAGGGAGGAGGCTGATTGAGCCATATACACTGCCATGCTTCCTGAAGTCAATAACTACCTCCATTGTCTTGCTGACGTTGAGGGAGAGGTTATTGTCTTGACACCATATCACTAAGTTCTCTATCTCCTTCTTGTAATTGTCACAGATCATGAGTCTTCAACACAGTGGTGTTGTATGCAAATGTTTAGATGGAATCAAAGCCGAATTTAGTCGTGAGTGTAAAGGGCAGTACAGTAGGGCACCGATGAAGCAAGGTTTTGGAGATCTGTGCTAATGTCAAGGATAGTTTATAGAAACAGAATGGAAAAAGGCACTTCAGCCCATCAAGACCAGGCCGACCATTGATCACGCATCCATGTTATCCTACTTAGTCATCCACTTCCTACACTTGAGGGACAATTTACTGAGGCCAATTAGCCTACAACTGTGCACGTCTTTGGGATGTGGAAGGAAACCGGAGCTCCTGGAAGAAACCCACACGGTCACAAGGGCTCCACACAGACAGCACCCAAGGTCAAGATGAGACCTGGGTCTCTGGCACTGGGAGGTAACAGCTCTATCAGTTGGACCACAGTGCTGCCCTAAAACTCAAATATATTCTTCTCTGTGGTTATGTAGACTGGTGGTGACTTGTTTCCAGGTCAATCCCAATCTTTAAACTTTTACACTTTAGAGACACAGCATGGAAATCCGTCCTTCAGCCAACCAATTCTGTGCTGACCAGTGATCAACCGATACACTAACACTAACCTACACACTAGGGACAATTTTACAACTTACCAAAGCCAATTAGCCTACAAACCTGTACGTCTTTGGAGTGTGGGATAAAACTGGAACACCCAAAGAAAACCCACACGGTCACAGGGAGAACATTGTTTTGCAGTGGGCAACTGGTATCCAGAAAGCATGGTGACACAAGGAACTGCAGATGCTAAAATTTTGAGCAAAACAGAAAGTGCCAGTGGAATGCAGTGGGCCGGATAGCATCTGTGGATTCTGGCTGAAGAAGGATCCTGACGCAAAACATCATCTGTCCATTTCCCTCTACAGAAAGGTGTTTTGATGTTGACCTATTTTCATTCCTCCACTTGGCATTGTTTATTTCTTATTTATCCAGTCAAGCTTTTTGGTTGATCCTTTGGCTTTTGTTTGGTCATGAATTGGACATCACCACCTGATGGCACAGAGCATTATTTTAGGATTTCAATTAGTCGTAACATTATACCACAGGAGGTAAGGAGGCTATTATGTCCAGCAAGCCAGTACTGGCCCAATGTAAGAAAATCCCAGCCTGCCCCACTCTATCTGTTACCTTCCTTTCCGATATTTACTCAGTTCCCTTTTGAATTTGCCAATAGAATCTGTCCTCCACTACCTCTGTTTTTATTAAATCATTATGTCGTTTTAGTTCTTTACCCAATCAATTCACTTTGTTAGTCACAAAGTGCCGGAGTAACTCAGCGGATCAGGCAGTATCTCTGGAGAACATGGATAAGTGATGTTTCGGGTCATAGAAGGATCTCGACCTGAAACGTCACCTATTCATATCCTCCAGTGGTGCAGCCTGACTGGTTGAGTTACTCCAGCACTTTGTACTGTCCCATTTTAAACCTTTCCTATCTATGTACCTGTCCAAATATCTTTTAAATGTTGTTATTGTACCTGCCTCAATTATTTGTTCCATATATCCACCACCCTCTGCATGAAGAAATTGCCCTTCAGGTTCCTGTTTAGTCTTTCCCCTCTCACCTTAAACCTTTGCCCTCTAGTTCTTGACCTCCCTACACCAGGAAAAAGAGTCTGGGCTTTCACCCTATGTATTTCCCTCATGATTTTATAGACATTTATAAGATCACTCCTCAGCCTCCTGGAAGAATAAATTTCTAGCCTACACATTCTTCGTGTTATTTAAATATCTCTGTCAGATCTCCTTGCAAACTACTTTGTTTCGAGAAGAACAAATTCAACCTCTCTGATCTTTCCAAATAACTGTCCCGGGAAATTTGGGTAATTCTCTTTTGCACCTTCTCCAAAGCTGGATCTCCAGTTGTTCATAAAGAGTCATAATTCTGTACTGTGGTGTTAAACTTTTTCAAACACACAGAATCTTAAGGCGAGTGGGGAATAGGAACCAGAGAGGCATTTCTTTTCACTCGGAGGGTGGTGGCCATATGAAATGAGCTACCAGAGGAGGCAGTCACAAAAGGCTGGAGTGGGTCAGACCGTATCTCTGGAGTAAAGGAATAGGTGACGTGTTTCCTGAGATGCTGTCTGACTCACTGAGTTCCTCCAGCTATTTGTGTCTATCTTTGGTTTAAACCAGCATCTGGAGTCCCTTCCTACACATACCCGAGAAGGTAGCTGAGTCAGGTTAAAAGTCACTTGAACATGTACATGGATAGGAAAGGTTAAGAGGAATATGGGCCAAATGCAGGCAAATGGGAATAGGTTAGATGGGGCGTCTTGGCTGGATTGGACAAGTTGGGCTGTAGGGCCTGTTCATATGTTCATAAGTTATATGAAACCGAAGTAGGCCATTTTGCCCAACAAGCCTACTCTCCTATTCAATCATGGCTGATCTATCTTTTCCACTCAACTCCATCGTTCTGCGTTCTCCCCATAACCCCTGACACCATTACTAATCAAGAATCTGTCAATCTTTGCCTTAAAAGTACCCAATGACTTGGCCGCCACAGCCATCTGTTTACTGGTTTATGCAAATTTGGAAATCATGTCATGTGCAGCCAAGTCAACATCATTAATATTTGTTTAGGAGGCTTGAAGTATTAAAAGTGCCCCTTGATGACATTCATCCACTTTTTTCTCCATTTGTAGGAATTGTAGTTTATTGCTACTGTTTCCTGTTACTAGATTTCTCTCTATGCTTCTGCACACATTTTATAGTCCGGCCTTCAATCAAGCTCAGCATAAAACAACTCTCTTGTGTGTGTTTATATTAAAAAAAGAGAGATAAAGTGTCGGAGTAACTCAGCAAGTCAGGCAGCTTCTCTGGATGACATGGGTAAATGACATTTCAGGTCGGGACTCTTCTTCAGAAAGGTCTCTTGTGTGTAAGTAGCTTTCTCTATGGTGCCGTGTGTAAAAACACCGAGATACAGTTTATAGGACTGGCAGTGCACTGCTTTAAGTTAACTGATCTTGGCCAGACTTCCTTGCTGCATTCTTGTACAATGCTCTAAGGTAGGAGGTCAGGGGAGTCGACGAGGGTTCCCACAAAGAAATCCTTGATCCTTGAAGGAGCAGGGGTGGCACTGGCACAGCAGTAGAGTAGCTGCCTTACAGTAACCCGGCCAGAGACCCAGATTCGATCTCGACTGTGGGTAGTGTGGCTATTAGGAGTTTGTACGTTTCTCCCTGTGACCACATGGGTTTTCTCTGGGTTCTCCAGTTTTACTCCTGCACTCCAAAGACGTACAGGTTTGTGGGTTAATTAGATTTTCTGAATTGTAATTTGGCTCGAGTGTGTAGGATAGTGCTAGTGTAGGGACTGATTGCTGGTCGGCGCAAACTCGGTGGGCCGAAGGGCCTGTTTCCGCACTGTATCTCTAAAGTAAAGTAAAGCCTGCTCTGTGAATGTTGAAAATTAAAACAAGAACTAAAGATGATGGATGGCCATCCAAAACGAAAACAGGAAACACTGTGGAAAACTCAGGAGACCTGTTACATCCCAGATTTCCAACATTACCAAAACTTCATTGTATTATGAATACATTACACAGACAGAAGCTTAAGTACAAACTTAATGACATTATTTTGCCTTGTCAAAGAAATTCCTTTAGTTCCACCTATTGTGCCCTCGCCCCACTCCTCTCCCCATCACTTCACTTTCTCCATTAGATAGACACAAAATTACTGGAGTACCTCAGCGGGTCAGACAGCATCTCAAGGAGAAAAAGGATATGTGAAGTATCGGGTTGGCACACTTCTTCTGAAGAATGGTCCTGACCCAATACGTCACCCATCCTTCTTCTCCAGAGATGCAGCCTGACCCACAGTCACTCCAGCACTTGGTGTCTATCTTCGGTCTAATCAAGCAACTGCAGTTTCTTTCAACTCACTTTCTCTGTCACTTGGTGTAGGAGCAAAATGGAAAGGCCACGCAGAGTTGTTCAAAGTAACGGGTGATTTATTAAACTGGTGATTGTGCACCAGGAGGTCAGCTTTGGCTTCAAACACCAGTACTTCAAACACCAACTCCGTCTGGTCTTTCCATTTTGCTCCTTCTCTAGGACTAACTTGTTTCCTCACGTGGTTCTGGTGAAGGGTCGTTTACCACGTGTGCCGCAGGCTGAACTTTTCCAGTGTGTTTTGTGACTGAATCTTAAATTAGGATTGGGGTCAGGTGTGATACCCCTCTGTTCAGCTCACATCTGAATATCTGGGGTGGCTACTGGCCCTAATTTGCTAATCTCAGTAACATGCTGCAGACTCAGAAATGAATTAATGGCTCCGAACTCTTCCATTTCTAATATCCTATCTCTGCCCGCTGAAGCTGCAACATTGGTCTTGATCAACAGAAACTCAATTATTTCCTGGATTTTCTTGACATCTCCCCCACCCCCCCCCCCCCCCCCCCCCATTAAGGTACAGTGATATGCAAATGACCATACAGCCATACGAAAAAAAAAGCAATAAGCCGCACAACTACATAAAGGTTAACATAAACATCCACCACAGCGGATTCCACATGCTCACTCTGATGGAAGGCAAAAAAATCCAATCTTCTTCCTCTTTATTCACCTGCGGTCGGGGCGATTGAAGCTCTCGCGTCGGGGCAGTCGAAGCTCCTGCAGCTTGGAGTTCCCATTGTTGGTCTCTAACCAGAGACCGTGAGCTCCGCGATGGTAAGCCTGCAGGCACCCTCCGGTGGACCTGTCAAAATCGGTCTCCAGCAAAGGCAGTCAGCTCCTTGATGTTAGGCCACAGTGCGGACGGAGATACGATACGGACAAAAAAATTGTATCCCCGTTGAGGTGAGAGATTAGAAAAATCTTCCCCCGCTTCTTACCCCCCCCCCCCCCCATATAAAACAAGCTAAAGTACACTAAAAACATACATTTAACACATACTGTCAAAACACAAAGAAGGAAGGGACAGACAGACTGTTGTCGAGGCAGCCATTGCTGACGCCACCCGGTGGAATCCCAAATTTAGCACCAAGGAATGTTTAACCATATTAAGATGCTCTGTAAATTTGTTGTTGTTGCAGTGTGGTCCAGCCTAAGTCACCACCTTCATGAGAGAAGCAAGAAAAAATTATGGTATTGGTTGTTATTGTCACGTGTAGGATAACTGTACAGTGGGAAAAACTGGGCTTTGCATGTCATCTGGGCAAGTTATACCATACAACAGTACAACCTGTGGTTCAAATAAGAGAATGGAAAACGAGCACAGAATATAGTGTTACAGCTACAGAGAAATAGCAGATTATTTTTTAAAGTGCAAGGTTTGCAACAAGGTAGATTGGAAGATCAGAAATTCCCCCTTGGCACATGAGAGGTCCATTCAAGTCTGCTAACAGCAAGGAAGACATTTCCTTGAAACTGGCGGTATGCATTACTTTCTTTTCAAAGTTTATGCATGTGTTTTTTTTTGGCAATACTTTCTAACAGATCAGGTTCATTTGGTTTGTAAAACAGCCACAGGCCAATGGTAAGCCTTTTGTTCTGCTTTTGTCCCGTGAGTCATTCCTTAGTGAGTTTTAACAAAAAATATATAACTCTGCCATAGGCATTGCATCAGAAGCGATATGGAACAGTGTGGGAACTCTGCCTCCAAATCCACGTATGAAACAAACATGTATCAACAGGGGCATTAATAAATGCCAAGGGGAAATAAATTAAAAATTACCATGCTGTAATATTTACTGTGGAGTATAACCCTTTAATTCAAAATCTTGGTTGAAAAGTAAACACATTAACCCAACCTTAATGAGTGAGTAAAACAGGAACCTACCTCGGAAATCATCACCCGAGCAATAGCTTAAAAGAAGAACTGTAGGATCTGCAAAAAAACTGAACCATAGAGAAAGAATTGCTGTCTGGCTTCTGCAGTACTTTTTTTTCTGAAAGAATGACAAATTCTAGCTGTTTGTGATAAATTTTTCAGAGCATAGATAGCTTGGCTGACATTACAGTCCAATTCAGGATTGGATGAATTTTGATCAGAGGTAGTGGAAAATCAACTGTTTTGATCCAAAGCTGAGAATTATTAGCAACTGACTGATTTGTGATTAGTAATTTTTGACGGAGGTGTTGACTGATCAAGGCAGGTGTTGCAAGTCATACTAGGTGCAGTTTAAAATCAGCCCAAATCATTGTCTGTCCATTTCTCTTCACTGATGCTGGCTTACCCAATGAGTTCCTACAGTACTTTGTTTTCACTTGAGGTAGAAGGCAGCTGACCACATAATTTGCCGCCCATAAAAAAAAGTTTTGAAAAGCACAAGGGGTAGTGTCTTCACTTTTAATGACAGACTGTACTGTTTATTTTAATTGTGCTCTGGAGCAAAAATATTTGAAAAGAGACCTAACAGAAGTGAAAAAGCTCGCGACAAGGTAAACTGCGAGAAGTGCTTCCGTGAGAGGACACGGAACAGATACCTAGAGTGGTGGACAGTGAGAGAGGAAGGATGCGAGGGAAGGTACTTTATGCACCAAACTTTGGTGATCTGGAACTCAGTGGAAACGGTCAGTCAGGACTTTAAAAATGAAATTGAATGGGCACTTGAAGGAAAATAATTCCCAGAAATGAGAAAAAGAAGAGTGTGAATGGATTACTTCACGAGGAGCCTGTGTGGACTCTAGTCCTTCTGTGAATCTAATGCCATGCAGATTTATCACCATTCATTTTGCAGAACTTCCGACAAAACATGATATTCAGTTTACTGAAAAGGGATGGACTTGTGAGAGGCTATGTCAGTGCTCATGAGGAACAGAGAGGAGACGGCTGATTTATGACTGCATATGGCAGTCACTTAGTTTCTATTGCAGTGATAGATTTTGCAAAGTGTATAAAGTGGAGATGCCATGGTATTGTGTTTTGAACCGGTAACTTGGGTAAATCTGTTTAGTTTAGTTTTAGTTTGTAGAGATACGGTGTGGAAACAGGCCCATTAGCCTACGAAGTCCATGCCAACCAGTGATCCCTGCACACCAACACTATCCTATACACTAGGGACAATTTACAATTTTACCAAGCCAACTAGCATACAAACATGTAGGTCTTTGGAGAGTGGGAGGAAACCGGAGCACCCAGAGAAAACCCTCAATAGGTCACAGGGAGAATGTACAAATGCCATACAGACAGCACCTATAGTCAGGATCGAACCCAGGTCTCTGATGCTGTAAGGCAGCAATCTCCCACTGCACCACTTTTGCCACCATATTTTTTTAATTAAAATCCAAAATTGTTAACTTTGGTCTTCCCACTCCAATGTTGCTGCCTACTTTGTAGCATGTAACTTTAAGGAAGTAGATAACTTTGGTCTGGCCAGTAAGTTCCTATTCATTATTTAGAGTTGATTGTAACAGTTTTGCATCTCTGTCTGGTTGAATTGGCCGAATTCCATCTGGCTTTGTTCCCAAAACTGAGTTTTGTGACACTGTTGGCACACCCTCTTTTCACCTCCCACACAAGATGCACCCAACGATGAAACAGCAAAGCATTTTGTCAGTGAGTTCACTATTCTGCACTACCTTTAACAGTTACAAAATAAGTTATGACATTTTATTTTATTCTTCAAAATTGGGTTTGTATCATCAAATCATATGTCTGGGGGAATTAACGATGAGGGGCAGTACTTTTGCTGGAGTTTGCAACAGTAGGAAGAGGTTTTAAAATGAATATTGATGCAAATGCGCCTTCTAATATCAAATAGATTTAAATAGCGCAAACACCTTTGCTAATTTGTTATCTTGTAACCCATCGAGCTAGTCATTTTTAGTTATTTTGAGCCTAGAAAGATAAGAATCTGCAAGGAAGTTAACAAGAAACGAGAAACAAAAATTAACGGCATGGGGTTATCTGTTGTTATGACTGTGATCACAGCCTTGTGATATTTGGTGTGTAGTGTTTAGAACCCACTACAGCTGAGATGACCAGCACTGGCAGCTAATACATTGTGAATTTAAAACTTAGAAGCAAAATTAGGCCTCTATCATTTCCTCTCAACCCCATTCTCCTGCCTTCTCCCCAACCTGTGATCCCTTGTATAAGACTTTGATGAGACCGCGTTTAGAATATTGTGTCCAGTCCTGGGCACCATGTTATAGGAAAGATATAGTCAAGCTTGAAACTGAAATTTACGAGGATGTTGCCAGGACTAGAGGGTCTGAGTTGTAGGGACAGGCTGAGTAGGCTGGGTCCCTATTCCTTGGAGGGCAGGAGGATGAGGGGTGATCTTATGGAGGTGTATAAAATCATGAGAGGAATTGATCAGGTAGATGCACAGAATCTCTTGTCCGGAGTAGGGGAATCGAGGACCAGAGGACATAGGTTCAAGGTGAAGGGGAAAAGATTTAATAGGAATCTGAAGGGCAACTTTTTCACACAAAGGTTGGTGGGTGTACAGTACAACCTGCCAGAGAAGGTAGTTGAGGCTGGGACCATCCCAACATTTAAGAAACAGTTAGACACGTACATGGATAGGATAGCTTTGGAGGGATATGGACCAAACGCTGGCAGGTGGGACTAGTGTAGCTGGGACATGTTGACCGGTGTGGTCAAGTTAGTCCGTAGAGCCTGTTTCCACATTGTATCACTCTATAACCCTTACTAATCAAGAATATGTCAATCTCAGCCTTAAAAAATATCCCTTGACTTGGCCTCCACAGCCGTCTGTGGCAATTAATTCCACAGACACCACACTTTCACCTTCATATCCTTTTTAAATGTAGATCCTTTTAGTTTAGTTTAGAGACACAGCGAGGAAACAGGCCTTTCGGCCCACTGAGCCTGCGCTGACCAGCCATCCCTGTATACTAACACTATTCTACAGAAGAGGAGGAAATTATTTTTTTACCGAAGCAATTAGCCTACAAATTTGTACATCATTGTAGCGTGGGAGGAAACAGGAGATTACTTAGAATATCTCTGGTGCTGTAAGGCAGTACCTCTACTGTTGCACTATCTCAGTTTAGTGCCACTGTGTACCATGTATCTTTATTCTATGGTTTCTTAAACACCTTTGATTCAAAGGTTAAGGCCTCTGGTCTTAGACTCTCTCACTAGAAAGATCACTTTAAGAATTAGAAACGGAATATTTTTGATGTGGAGATTGATAGCTTCTTGATTAATACGGGAACATGAATTATGAGATCATTTATGTTGTCTTTGAAGGATTATAGAGGGTAAAACTATCAAGGCTGCAACTCAGTTTGGACTAGTTTATTGATTAGATACATGATTTAGGGATACAGTGAAATGCTTATGCTGCATGTTACCCAGTCAAATGAAACTGTATGAGTACAATGGATCCTGTGGAACAGCAGGCAGAGAGTCTCCACATTCCGGTGCCATCTTGCAACTTCCAAGTCTCTGTAAATTCCGACCTTCGCCTAAGATGATATCCAAATCTTATATTTCTCATTTTATGGCCCGTTACTGGTGGCACAGGATCAATGAAGTAAGAGACATCAAGAAGGGCCCAGTGCAATGACATCAGGCTCTTCTACCGGTGCCCAATGCAGCTGCCGTAGGCAGAGTTTGGTTCATTAGCTCACCTGTCTGCTGTCGGACCTCTTGCGGCTGCAACCGCCATCCCTTAGACTAGAGACCAACACAAACATTCCGCCCGTTGCCTCCAGTGGCTGCCCCTCCACGTCTGTGCACTGCTTCCTGAGTCCATCCTGAACTTTCAGCCACTTTCCAAGGGCACGGGCGATGAGTTCCCACACAGTTCTCAGCCGCCGACTTTCTCCTTCACCTTCCACTGCCTCTGTCTCGGAGAAGATGCGAAAGGATGTGAAAAGAACTTGAAGGAAAAGGATGAGCTTTGAGAGAAATAGTATAAGAATGTTGACGATGACAATTCTAACACATTGTCTCCCTTTGGTGCAACAGCTGAGTGTAAAATAACACATAAGAAGGTAGCATCGAGTGGAGCTGTTTTAGAGAAATATGGCATTTCCAATGTCATGGATTTTCTCTATCAAAGTATCATTGAAGTATTATAGCATTGAGAAATATATTGGGTGCTTTGGAAGTGTCTCAGTGTGCATGATTAACACCTCAAGATTATGGATCATAATAACTTGCTTTAAAAATCCCAAAGAACACAAATTGAAATACAATAAGACTTGGATTCCAATAAATTTAGAGTTTAGTTTAGAAATACAACGATGAAACAGGCCCTTTGGCCCACTGAGTTCACACCAAACACCAATCACTAGTTCACTGGTTCTATCCCACACATTTGGACAATTAATAAAAGCCAATTCAACTACAAACCTGCACATTTATGCGATGTGGGAGGAAACTGGAGCACCCGGGAAAACCCCACGCGATCACAGGGAGGTCGACCAAACTCCATACTCACCTCCTGTAGTCATGTTCAAACCCATGTTTCTGTTGATGTGAGGCAGCATCTCCACTGTTGCACCACTGTGCTACCCAAATGGTAACAAATGGACACACTGATCCTTTAGCTGTGGTCAAAAGGAAACAAATGCATGGAACCATCAGGATTTGGAAGAAACTGATTATGTTGTGGAAGACCTCATGGACTGTGGTGCTTTGGGCATGAAATAAATTAAACTTGTCAACATTTGACCTCCAGTGACATTGTGACCAGTTTTGACTTGCAGTTGGATATGGCTGTCCAGCCTAGTGAATAGATGTAAAGAGGCACATTGGAAATTTAGCAAAAATGTCTTCTTAAAAAGAAACATTCATATGTGACGTCATTGAGGAAAATGATTAATAAGCTCCTTTCAGAATCCATGCAGAGCAGCAGTCAATTGACAACAGTCTCCTTGTGCACTTTTCCTCAGGCTAAAATGAAACTGAGGTTGTGGTGAGGGCAGATCTGTTGATATCAGAGAGGGAGGTCAGCAATAATTCCTCTAAATTTCTGGAAAGAGATAGTTAAGTTATACAGAGTTTTTCAAAGTAGATGCACATCTTCTTAGATGAATAACTAGGTTAATTCAGATTAAATCAGAAAAGCATTATCCAGAGACATAAACCAAAACTGGTGAAAATTAAACTTAACTACTATGGAGGGAATAATTTAGTTATTGGTTATGCAGAATTGTTTTTTTGTAAATGGATAAAAAATATCAAGGACATTGAAAATGAAGCTTGTCGCTATAGTCAAAAGCGCAAAGTGGGTTAGGCAGCATCTCTGTAGAATCCGGATAGACGACATTTTAGGTTGGGACACTAACCCCAAAACATTGCCTATCTAAGTTCCCCACAGATGCTGCCCGACCCACTGAGTTATTCCATAACTGCGCAAGATTTTGCCATCTGCACTTCCTTGTGTCTGCTTGCAACTATAGTGGTAGAAATGCCTTGGGTTGAACAGTCTTTACACATTCACAATGTGTTCGTTTTTACCACATTGCATGGGGTGCAACAAACCAGGTAGGAATCTTGGCTTCATAAACAAGAGGCGGGGAGCATATTAGCAGGGAGTTTATGCTGAGCCTTTACAATCTGCCAGAGGATTATTATTTGCAATTATGGTTACCAACCTGAGGACATTGTGAAGGATACAGTGTAGTTACAAGATAGATTTACTGGACTAGTTCCAGAGATGAGGATCTTCAGTCATGAGGCGAGGCTGGTGAAGCTGGAGTTGTTTTCCTTGCAGAAAAGGTGAAGAGTTTATACAGACATATGGATGTTTGCAACTAGTTTAGATTGAATACACAGCAAGAGATGCCTCAATAGCAGGCATGCCTCAAGAGATGCCTCAATGCCTCAATATTCAGAGGTTAGATGACATTCAATGATTTAATGATATTTTATCATCACAAGTATCAAGATACACTGATAATTGTAGTTTAATAAATGTGGTGGTATTGGTGTATTTAACTATTCTTCATTGTTGTGTGTGTCTACCCCCCCCCCCCCCCCTGGTAATACATCCTCCACCAGCCATACAGTCCCTTGAAATAACAGTGCTTCTGGATTTCTTGTCTCTTCTAAAATTCTTATTTGCAGCAGCACAGTAGGTATGTATACACTGTACTCAATAGATAACATTATCAAACAACAACCAAAAAAAGTTTTTAAAAAAAACAATATTCGTGCAAAACAGAACAAAAGTCCCAAATCCCCATGTATCGAAGAAAGTTTGTTGTTCAAAGTTCAATTGGTGTTTGTATTTTTGTTCAATAGTTCAATTGCTGTTGGAAAGAAGCTGTTTCTGAACCAGGAGGTTTTCAGACTCCTGGACCTTCTTCACAATGGCAGGAGTGATATGAGAGTGTAGCCAAGATGGTGTGAGTCCTTGCTAATGTTGGCTGCATCATTTAAGGTACTGCTTCCTATAGATCCTTTTGGTGGTGGGAGGTATGTGCCCATGATGGACTGAGCAGTGTTCACCCTATTTGTAATCTCATTTGCACCTGGGAGTTTGAGTTGCCAAACCAGGCCATGATACAACCAGTGAATAATTTCTTAACTGTACTTCTGTAGAAATTCAAGGGTGTATTTGTTAACACACCAAATCTCTTCAATCTTCTAAGGAGTGGAGATGTTGATGTGCTTTCTTTATGTTTGCATCAGTCTGCTGGGTCCAGGACAAATCCTCAGAGATATGCACGGTCAGGAACTTGAGGTTTTTGACTCTCTCCACCACCAACCTGTCGATGAAGACAGGTTTATGGATCCTCGACCATTCCTCTTCCAAAATTCAACAACCATCTTCTTGGTCCTACTGACGTTGAGAACAAGGTTGTGTTCTGGCACCATTCAATCAGACGGTCGATCTCCATCTTATACTCTGACTCATTTCCTGTAATTTGTCCGACAATAGAGTTGTCGTCTGCAAATTTAAAGATGGAGTTGGAACTGTGTCTGGCTACACAGTCATGGGTATAGAGTGAACAGAGCAGGGTGCTGAGCACACAGCCTTGAGGTTCACTTGTGCTGATGGTTATCGAGGAGGAAGTGTTGCCAATTTGTACCGATTGTTCTGTTGATGTGTTTTATCACTGTTTCAGCAATATAGCCTCCCTGCTTTGGTACTGTTTGCTTTGAAAACTGAAATGACTTCCCTGAATCTCTCTCCTCTTTTAAGAGACCACTTTAAAGTTAATTCGAGATATACCGAGTCTATGCCGACCAGCGATCCCTGTACACTAGCACTACCCTACACATTGGAGACAATTTACAATCTTTACCAAAGCCAATTAACCTGCAAACCTTGTGTCTTTGGGGTGCGGGATCCGTGGAAAACCCACTTAGTCACGAGGAGAACGTACAAACTCCGTATGGACAGCACCTGTAATCAGGATCGAACTTTGGTCGATTGGCACTAAGGCAGCAACTGTATCGCTATGCCACTGTGTCACCCCCCTAATGCTCAAAGTAATTTTACGCCACCTACTCTAATACAATGTGATGACTTATTTGTTTGATAGAAATACTGTGAAGCAGTTTGTCATATTTTGTGTGCTATGCAAATTGTGTGGATTTCATTCTGCTGCCAAAGGTTCTGGAATTCTGTGATGTTAATCAAACTAATTGGTGGAAATAATGCATGCAATCACTCCTCGAAGCACTTTATTTTACACGTATGAATAGATGGCAGTAAATACATTGGCCTTTGAACACAATACCTCAGTTCATTCCACCAAGTGCTCGGCAATGAAAAGGGAAGTTAGTCTTAATGGCCTAGGAAGTTACAGAGAAACCTGCTTTTAAAAATAAAATAGGCCATTTCTTTACGTGGGTCTTTACAGCTTCCCACTTGATTGTTGTGTTGAAAGCTTTCTCATTGTTTCTTCATAGAAACATTTTTATCTGGTTACTGCTTAGTATAATCTGCTTTATGTTGGTTCATGATTAACGGATATGGGAACTTCCTAACTTAGATTGAACGGTGGAGGTGTCGCAAAGGGAATTAATATTTCATGTTCATAATGGGTATCATTCTAAGTTTGTGCCCGAGCTCTATTGTTGAGTTGCAGTAAAAGGGACATTGCCACATCTCAAAGGAGTGGCAAAAGAGACTGCTGATAATGGAATCCTGAGCATCAGTCCCCAGCTATAATCACCATATTGCCGATGGCTGTGTAGCCAGGCACAGAGCCAAATCCTTCTTTAAATTCATTGACAACAACTCAGCTGTTGGATGAAAAACAGGTAACAATGAGTCACAGTTCAGGAGGGAGATGGACAATCTGATTAAATGGTGCCAGAAAATAACCCTGCTCTCAACATTAGCCAGACCAATGAGCTGATCATTGACTTCAGGAAGGGAAAGACGAGAATCCAAGAACCTATATTAATTATGTTTTAATTAATCATGGGATCAGAATTAGGCCATTGGGCCCATTGTGTCTACTCCACCATTCATTCCTGGCTGATCTACATTTCCCTCTCAACCACATTCTCCTGCCTTCTCCCTATGACCCTAGACACCTTTACTAATTAACAATCTGTTAATCTCCACCTTAAAAATGCTCAATGACATGGCCTCCACAGCCATCTGTGGTGGCGCAGTGGCTCAATGGTAGTTGCTGCCCTGCAGTGCCAGAGACCTAGGTTCGATCCTGACTACAGGTGCTGTCTGTATGAAATTTGTACGTTCTCCTGTGACCGCCTGGGTTTTCACTGGGTATTCTGCTTTCCCAGATTGTTCAACATCTCCCTCTAGCTTAGGTCCTCGAGTCCTTGTAACCTCCTTGTAAATCTTCTCTGCACCCTTTCTAGCTTGACACCATCTTTCCTACATTATAGCGACAAAAACTGAACACAATATCTATCCCAACATTTAAGAAATATTTAGGCAGATACATGGATAGCACAGGTTTGGAGGGATATGCACCAAACACAGGAAGTTGGACCAGTGTAACTGGGCCATGTTGGCCGGTGTGGGTAAATTGGACCAAAGGGCCTGTTTTCACACTCTTTCACTCTATGACTATGACAATACTCTAAATGAGGCCTCACCGATGACTTGCATATTAGATACCACCTGAGCAAGGATCCTAAATCACTGCACCACAATCTTTTGGATTTTGAAGCGGGCAGCACAGTGGCACAGCTGGTAGACCTGCTGCCTCACGGCACCAGTGATGTGGGTTCGATTCTGACCTCCAGTGCTGTTTCTGTAGAGTTTCCATGTTCTCCCCGAGTTTTCTATGGGTGCTCAGGTTTCTTCCATATTCCAGAGATGTGTGGGTTTATAGGTTAATTGATCTCTGTAAATTTCCCCGAGTGTGTAGGGAGTGGATGTGGGGATAACATAGAACTAGTGTGTACAAAGGAACTAACATGCTGGCTTATACCAAAATTAGACACAAAATGCTGGAGTAACTCAGTGGGTCAGGCAGCATCTTTGGAGAAAAGGTATGGGTGAAGTTTTGGGTGAGGATCCTTCCTCAGTCCCAACCCGAAATATCATCCATTCTTTTTCTCCAGAGATGCAGCCTGACCCGCCGAGTTATTCCAGCACTTTTTGTCTATCTTCAGTATAGAACGAGTGTGATTGGTGGCCAGCATCGATTTGTTGGGCCGAAAAGCCTGGTTCCATTTTATATCTGTAAACTAAACTCTAAACATACAAATGAATGACAACATGATATATCTCAATCTTGATTTCTTTGTTGCGGTTCAGTGCTATGCATTCATGCACCCCACAGAGTTTTGATACAGCTGTCAAAAGCTAAAACAGAATGGTTGCTCTTATGTTTATTACATTGCTTCACAGAGGGGACATTGCTATGCCAGATATGCCAAAACATTTCATCACTCTCATTAGATTGATTTCCTTATGGGCAGGAAGTTCCTTTTAACAACTGCAAAAGAGAAGAAATTAATATGAAAGCTATTTCTGTAGGCCTGTGTTGCAATTTCTAAAAACAGACCTTGGACTTTGGAATTTTCATAGCCCTGATAGTCAGTGGGATTACGTTCATAAACTCTTAGAGCAGAATTGGGCCATTCGGTCCATCAAGTCTACTCTGCCATTCAATCATGTCTGACCTATCTTTCCCTCTCAACTCCATTCTCCTGCCTTCTCCCCATAACTCCTGACACCCCTACTAATCAACTTTCGATTAATTTTGATTAGTATTGCATGTTTCATAGCTCATAAGTTCGAGAAGCAGAATCAGGGCATTTTGCCCATCAAGTCGAGTCAAATCAAGTCCCATTTTATTTCTATAGCACATTTAAAAAACAACTCTCGTTGACCAAAGTGCTTTACATTCTTGGAGGTACTAATGTTATACAACATTGGTTCATAGATTAAATACATACACATAGCCCTCCCTCAGAGGACGTCAAGAAAGTCTTGAGAGTAAAAATGAGTTTTAAGTCTCGACTTAATAGAGTAGATGTAGGGGGCAGTTCTGATGGGAAGAGGGATGCTGTTCCACAGTCTAGGAGCTGCAACCGCAAAGTCCACTTTGCCATTCAATCAAGGTTGATCTATCTTTCCCTTTCAACCCCGTTCTCCGGCCTTTACCGCATAACCTCGTTACACCCTTACTAATCAAATTTATTCCATGATAACTTTTACACTAATAAAGTTTAATAACGTTTATTTTATAGAGCAAATTGAAAACTAATGTGCATCTGCAAAGGTGTACATTTATGTTGCACTGTTCACAGCCTCATCAGAAAATCACAAAATACAGTACGGCACTGAGTTTCTTTTTGAAGTATATTTACTGTAATATTATGAAAGAGATCAATGTAATATGATATTGTCTTACCAACTTATCAGTGCAGAATTATGTGTCTATTGTTGGTAAACCAGTCACTTTTGTGTTGGCTGGGTTGTGTCATCGAGTTGTTCTGCAACATTTCTCATGATTTCAGTTGGGAAGGCCTGCCAAGACAAGCCGCATTTTTATTACAAAACATTGAAAGCAACAACGATGACACATCAACTATAGTGTTGCAATACAGTCGGTGAAGAGTGGTTCAACAGGTTGAGCTGCAGTTCCTCTTTAACATTTTTTTCTCTCTATTTCATTTTTCTCGCTGTATTGCTAAAGACAGAATAGTCACCTTTAAAATACCTTCACCAAAACACTGATTCGGGTTGACTCACCGAGATCAAAGTATTTTTGAATTGCAGTGTGTATTGTTTGTGTTAGCAAGATTGATATATAGAAAATCATCAATTTATTTTTGTTCAAAAAACTGATTAAATCCCGGATAGGTCTTTGCAACTCAAGGCTGTTTGCCCATTCAACGAGATCATGCTTTTTTGTTGCCACCTCTATTTTGCTGACTGATTCCAAACACCTTGGTCTACCTCAATCGAAAAATCTTTGCTCTCAAACCTGAACATATTCGACAGCTGAGTGGGCCCGGACTTTAGGCTGGAGAATTCCAAAGTTTCTATGCCCTCTAGGTGAAGAAATATCTTTGAATCTCAGTACTTGAATTGAATTGAATTGAATTGAATAACCTTTAATAATCCTTTACAGGAAATTACAGTGCCACAACAGCTTCAAGACAGACATAACACCACACATTGATAGCTTGCTTAATGAGGCAAATGAATCCCTAACTTCTATTATAAAAACCTACAGCAGCTGGTATACAAGACTTCCTCCTCTCGACATTGGTGCAATCATCCTGAAAGACCCCTCTTGAACTTTCAGTCTTTTGAGTGAGGTTGGTCATTATTGAGGTTCACTTGCACCTCCTCCAACCTCATCTACCCTGTATCCGCTGTTCCAGGTGTGGACTCCTATATCGGCGAGACTAAGCGCAGGCTCGGTGATCGTTTCCACAGTAGGGTGAACCTCCTCCTTAAGAAATTTGACTTTGTCCCTGCCTAAACTCCATATGACTGCTCCAGTCCAGCTCACTGTCAAGCTGCCACCAACACTTTAACTCACCCCTCCACCTCATTCCCCTGATGGTGATTGGTGTTGGTGACTCCTCCTCCCCCTTTTTTGTGGCAATTGCTTGGGCAATGTCCTCCATTGACTCATCCAAAGAGTGAGGCCACTTGCACCTCCTCCAACCTCATCTACTGTATCCGCTGTTCCAGGTGTGGACTCCTATATCGGCGAGACTAACTCCTCCGTTCCTCCTACCCTTAACAGGCCTCGGGCAAATTGGAGGAATAGCACCTCATATTTCACTTGGGCCCAATGGTGTTAATAGTGACCTCTAACTTTAAGCAACCCTAGCTTTCTCTCTCTCTCGCCATCCCTCCCCCTTCCCCTTTCCTAGTTCTCCGACCAGTCTGACTGCCACCCTGATTACATTTCATCTCTGTTTGCTTTGTTGTCAATTTTTCCAAGCCAACAATGACAGGTGCCAGAGACCACCTCTTTTGATATTTCGTTTTCACACCTTGCCTTCCTTATCTCTTTCTCTCCCTCTCCCCTAAATCTCAGTCTGAGGACGGTCTTGACCTGAAATGTCACCCATCCCTTGCTGCTTGTCCCGCTGAGTTACTCCAACATTTTGTGCTTATCCCTCATTTCTGAATGTCAGTCTTGAAAAATAGCTTTATACACATCTAAATAACTCTATACATTCCTCTAAAGAACCACACACGCCTCTGAAGAACACTATACACACCTCTGAAGAACCATCTTTAAGGTGAAAGGGGAAATATATTTTACGAACCTCAGTGGCATACTTTTTTTTTAATACAAACAATGATCGGTACATGCAACGAGCTGTTGGAGGAGGTAGTTGAGGCAGGCACTATCACAATGTTTAAAAAACATTTAGTTGGTGGTGGTGCAAGCGGTGGTGCAATTGGTGGTGCAAAGGTCTAATCAGGCTAGGAATGTTTTCTGGCACAAACCATGGCGTATTTAAGTTGGATAAAACATTGAGTTAGTGGATTGTTGGTAGGTTTATAAACACAAGGTTTATTATTTAATTGCTAAAGATTAATTGGAGCCAGCTTAAAATAATACCTTTGAAGTTCCTAATGAACTCCACCTGCTTTACATGCCCTTCAGTGGGAAATGCTGCACAGCTGTAGTAGCTTGTGCACTTCAAACAATGAATAAAAGATACCAGAGGATTTATGCCTTTAACATAACTAAATTCACCATGAACATTTACTTTTATAACCTGCAATTATATTGAACAGTGAAGTGCAAAACATTTTTAGTTCAGTCTTCTGGCCCAGCTGTGAAATATCTTTGAGTGGCAAAAATGATTTCCCAAACAAGAATCTATTTGACTTTGGAAATATATGTCGACTTTACTTTAGACATACAGTGGAAACAGGTCCTTCGACTCAGTGAGTTCATGCTGACCAGCGATCCTCCTGTACACTAGCACTATCATAACACTTGGGCCTATTTACAATTTACAGAAGCCAATTAACCAATAAAACTGTACGTCTTTGGAGTGTGGGAGGAAACCAGAGCACCCGGAGAAAACCCACGTGGTCACAGGGAGAACGTACAAACTCCATACAGACAGCAACCGTACTCGGGATTGCACCCAGGTCTCTGGTGCTGTAAGGCAAAACTCTAGCACTGCGCCATACCACTCACCAAGGGCTCTCCTAAAGCACCTCCCCAAACCAATACCTTCAACACCTAGAACAAAGACAGCAGATGGAGACGCTAGGAACTGCAGAGGCTGGAATCTTGTGTAGAACACAAAGTGTGAGAGTAACTCCGCAGGTCAGGCAGCATCTCCTAAGGACATGTATTATGTGACTATTTCAGTTTGGGGTCCCTTTTGAGGCAGAAGGTAGATGGATTTGGACCAAAAGTGGATCAATGATGTGGAGATATAGAAGAGGACATGATATAATTGAACTGGCAGAGCAGGAATGCAGGCTGATATTCTACCGTTTTAATATTGATGTATTGCACACGATAAGTAAAGACATCTGAGCATCAATTTAAATAATTTTAGTCAGTATACTCGAAAAGCCCTCAAAGTTGCGCAACATCCTCACTTTGTACTCTGTATATCCGTACACTGTGAATGGCTTCATTGTAATCATTCATAGTCTTTCTGCTGACCGGTTAGCACGCAACAAAAGCTTTTCATTGTACCCCGGTACACGTGACAATAAACAAAACTAAACTTTAAAAATAAGTCTTTCATTCCTTGGGTTAAACTCCGAAAGCTCTCTGAAAGCCTGCTGTTTGGGAGTGCCATCCCCATATAGTTGAACAGCACAAAAACAGGATCTTCAAACCAACTTGCCAATGCCGATCGAGGTGTCCCATCTAAGCCAATTCAATTTACCAGTGTTTGGCCCATATCTCTCTAAATCTTTCCTATCCATGAACCTTTCAAAGTTAATTTTAATTGCATGCACCAGAGTGTTTTTGGAAAGCACCTCGGCACCATGCTGTCAAGGACAATATCATTTGGTCCTGGCAATGATACCCAGGTCTTTGTGGATTTTTGCTGAATGTACTATGATATATCAGATGAGCCCTCTAATAATTCTGCCCAAGTATTTATGGGCTTTTAATCTATTGGAATACCACAGCTGTGTCTTGCCAAAGTGCTGTATAGTTTCCAAAACAGAAGGAAGGACTTTATTCAGCTGCAGTCCTTTCATAATGAAGCACATGTTAAATGATTTAAATCAAAAACATGTTTGTCTTGAAATTTATCTTTTGGTCTTTCAGACTGCAGCTACATAATAAGGTCAACTCATTGTATTCTCCCTCTGAAATTTGGTTTTGGAGACAGTATAATGTGCTACTGTGTAGCTTGTTAACATTCTGACTGGCGCGGAATTCCTTGGCAACTATTTGCTTGATGCTGCTGTTTTGCAAATCTTTTTCAAGATGCATTCGTGAGTGCTTTAAGTTCATATTAATTCTCATGAGAGTCAAAAATGTACTAAAATCTTCAATCATTATGTCATCAAATATTTATTAACCCTACTAAAGTTATTGTTTTGGAGTACGTCAACATTCGATTTTAAAACTCTTCTCTTTGGAGGTTATGTTTGGTGAAGAGATGAACAGTGGATGGATGCCAAATAGGAGCCGGACTGAGAGTCCCCAGATTCCAGGCACTGTGGGTTCATACAGTTTGGCAGAGCATAACGGTAGTGAAGGCTGGATTCAAACTCGGGGCTGTGGATAAACAAAATAACATTCAAACACAAGACAAATGTTCGTAAAACCAAATCCTTTAATTATTCATGCTACTCCTTCCTCCAAATCATTCTCGCATGAATTTAAAAAAAAAACATGCCCTCTCCACCTTTCTTCATAGGCAATACCAATGCATTATTTGATTCAATAACCTCTTGCAGTGGTGTTTGTGGCTTTTAGGCAGGTTGATGGATATGGAATGAATGGAGGGAAAGGATCATGTGCTGGCAGCTCAATTTAGCTCCATCTGAAAAAGGGTTCCGACCCAAAATGTCTCTATGCACATTCTCCAGTGATGCTGCCTGACCCGCTGAGTTACTCCAGCGTTTTGAGTCTATCTTGGGTGGCGCAGAGGTTGGGTTACAGCCTTATAGCACTGGCAACCTCTGAGACCCAGGTTTGATCCCAACCACGGGTGCTGTTTGTATGAAGTTCTCCCTGTGACCACATGGGTTTTCTCCCACACTCCAAAGACGTACAGGTATGTTGCTTAATTGTTGCTTAATTGGCTTGGTAAAAACAATTGTGCCTAGTAAGTGTAGGATAGTGTTAATGTGCGCAGAAGGGCCTGTTCCGCATTGTATCTCTAAACTAAACTAAACTATAGCTTGGCCTTGTATCAACTAAAAACATTGTAGGGCTGAAGGGCCTGTTCCTGTACTGTTTCATGTTCTATGTCCTTTCTTTAAAAATTGTCCATGAGGAGGATTTTGAGGAGCGTCGTCAAGAGGTAAAAAACAGTTTAAGGAATGAATTTTACACCTATGTAGTTGAAGGCACAGTGGTTAATGAGGGGGGGGGGGGGGTGAAAATGAGGGATACATAACATCGGCATTGTTGTCATGTGGAAAAATGGAGAGGTGCACGATGGCAGGGTGGAGGAGTAAGGCCATGGAGAGATTTGAAAGTGACGGTGAAAATATTATAACTGGGATTTTGGGATTCTGTAGCAAATGTAGGCCGGCAACCTCTGGGGAGATGATTGAAAGGAACAATATAGGTGAAATAATTGGCAAAAAAAAATTGGTTGAATCTTGATTCCCTTTGTTTGTTGATCTCTTTCAATTGATGTCCTAATCCATGTCTTTCTGTTGGAAATCTGAGGCATAAGCAAATGATTGGAATTAAATTATATCTGAAATCGGAAGAATTGGCTCGGGTTAAGCCGTCTGCTAAATGCAACAAACGGCCTTACCTGAATGACAATTTGTCCTGCTCCTCAGTGCCCACATCGTTCTACCCCCTGGTTCCAAATCTCGACAGGGTAGGATTGTTGGATTTGATTTTGCAGTGTTCACTTTGTCAGTAAAAGATATCGGTATCTTCTCCAACATCACCCAGATCATGCTTTTCAACAAAATGCTTTGGTTGAATGGCTTCGAGGAATGTGGTCATACAAGCCAAAGCAGAGATAGACGCAAAGTGCTGGGGTGGCTCAGTAGGTAAGGTGCCATCTCTGGAGATAAGGATAGGTGATGTTTCAAATCGGGATCCTTCTTCAGACTCTAAGCAGATATTGGGACAGTTGACTGGGAGCCCTGTCAATGGGATAGTTTTTATTGGTAGACTTAAATGGAGCAAGGGAAAATGGGGAAGATTAGGAAATGAATACTAAAGATAGCTGAAAAATCTTCCCAATGAAGTGGGGACAGAGTGGGAGGAATGATGGTGTTAGCGCACCATAAAAGCTTTTCACTGCACCTCGGTACATGTGACAATAAACTAAAATGACCTGAACTGAACGTGGGAGGCCTGATATTTAAAACTGAGTTGAGTCAAATGTTTTTTCTCTCTGAAGGTAGGGGGTTGAAATACAACAATGGACCAGGCCCTTCCTCCACGCTTATCGGCAATCACACTGTGCACTAACACTATCCTACACACTAGGGACAACTTTACTGAAGCCAATTAACCTACAAACCTGTATGTCTTTGGAGTGTGGGTGGAAACCGGAGCACCCGGAGAAAACTCATGTGGTCACTGGGAGAATGTACAAACTGTATAGACAGCACCCGCAATCAGGATTGAACCTCAGTCTCTGGCGCTGCAAGGCAACAGCTCCATCGCTGTGCTACTGCGCTGCCTCTTGAATTCTCTATTCTAATGGTGGTGTTTAGACCATTAGACGACTAATGTCTGTCTCCATGCTGTGTAATAGAGACACAAGACACTGCAGATGCTGTTTTCTGGAGCAAAAGAGTAACTATTAGGAGAACTCATAATCTTGATCTGAAATGTCAGCCATTCTTTTGTTTCCACAGATGCTGCTTGACTGATTAAGTTCTACCACCAGTCTGTTCCTTTGCTCCATACTGTATTACACAGTGTCTTTAACTCAGTGGCAGAATGCTCAAAATGTAGTTTGCTTGTGTGGGATTATTTTGATCATGGAAGGAAGGTGGTGTAATCGAGATGTTTGTAAATCAAATTTCAAGCAAAAACATAAAATGCCGGAGGAACTCAATGGGTCAGGCTGCATCTGTGGAGAGGCTGTACATGCGACATTTCGGACAGGGTCTGATTGTAGTAGAGGAAAGAAAGCTGAAAAAGATTAGTGGGGATGGGACAAGGCCTGACAAGTGATGGGTGGATACAAGTGAGGGAGGGAGGGTGGCTGTTGTTTGACAGATGGGTGGAGCAAGTGACAAAGGCTAGAAGTCTACAATTGGTAGAAACAGAAAATATGTGTAGGAGGAGGCCATTCGGCCCTTCGAGCCAGCACTGCCATTCATTGTGATCATGGCTGATCGTCCCCTATTAATAACCTGTGCCTGCCTTCTACCCATTTCCCTTGACTCCACTAGCCCTTAGAGCTCTATCTAACTCTCTCTCAAATCCATCCAGTGATTTGGCCTCCACTGCCCTCTGTGGCAGGGAATTCCATAAATTCACAACTCTCTGGGTGAAAACTTTTTTTCTCACCTCAGTCTTAAATGACCTCCCCTTTATTCTAGGACTGTGGCCCCTGGTTCTGGGCTCACCCAACATTGGGAACATTTTTCCTGCATCTAGCTTGTCCAGTCCTTTTTATAATTTTGTATGTTTCTATAAGATATCCCCTCGTCCTTCTAAACTCTAGTGAATACCAGCCTAGTCTTTTCAATCTATCCTTGTATGACAGTCCCGCCAGCCCAGGGATCAATCTTATGAACCTATGCTGCACTGCCTCAATCAGAAGGATGTCCTGATGGATAGGTGATGTTTTGGGCCGGGCCCCTTCTCCAAGGTAAAGAAGAGTCCTGACCCAAAACGTCATCTATCAGTCTGAAGAAGGATTCTGACCCGAAACCTATCCATGTTCTCTGGGGATGCTGCCTGACCCGCTGTGTTACACCAACACTTTGGGTCTTTTTTTGTAAACCAGCAATTGCAGTTCCTTGTTTCTGCAAGTCAAAGGGGGGATGTGCAAATTCCACACAGACAGCACCAGAGGTCAGGACTGAACCTGGGATCTCTGGCATAGTGAGGCAGTGGATCTGTTAGATGTATCGCCGTGTGTCCTATCTCTGAACAAAGAGTTAATTTCTTGCAGGGGCGGGTGGAGCTAGATTACAACAGCACTTTTGAAATTCTACTGCATTAAGGCAGTAAAAAGCACCGTACACTCAACTATAAAACAGAACGTGTAATTGGGATTGCCCTGTGGAATACCATACCAGAACAGTATGAACACATTACATTTGCTCCAGGTTGGCATTGCATTGGGCATGAAGCTGTGCTTTCTTCATCAGAAAAACTCCAAATTTTCAGAAGATCTGACAGATCTGATAGTTTCACAAGTTCTATCGTAAAGCATTTCCTTCTGCATCATTGTTCACTGTGTTTTCGCCTCAACCCTTCAGTGCAAGTCCCAGCAGGCTAAACATTGCAGTGCAAGTATACGCCAAACCAAGGTGTAGATCATTGTCACTCATGTTATGAGTCATGCTTTTGTAGTTACACCCACTAGCTTTACATTAACCCTCCCTGCCTGGTTCTCGCATTATTAGAAACATCGGCTAGCATGAAGTTACCTGTGCTATGTTGTTAATAAAGTCTTTGGACCTTTATCATGGTATAAGGATTCAGTATTTTTTGGACAGCCGCAACACACATGGTATCAGAGTATACGAGCTCGCTCCTTGCTTAATTCTATTGCTATTATTTTAGTTTATTGTTTTTCAACTGTTTTGCAATGGCTTTTGCTCTCAGAAAACCAGAGGTCTTTGTATTTCATGAGGATCTCGCAGAATGATGGCCTGTATTTGAAGAAGATTTCTCAATCTACATTAATGCTGCTCACCCTTCAGCTGACCCTGGTGTTCGAGTGTCAATCCTTCTTAGTTTGGCAGGCACAGAAGCTGCTCGTCATGCCAGAAGGTTTCCCTATGCACCGGCCAGACTATGAAAATTTTGATCAGTCTGACGAATGGGAACATCACCCATTCCTTCTCACCAGAGATGCTGCCTGACCTACTGAGTTACTCCAGCATTTTGTGCCAATTTTCCTCCCTGTATCTCAAGAACCAAGATTCCAGGACTACATTGATCACCTAATAATTCTTTTAATATGACATTTTCTCAAGGTGTTGATAAGATCACCCCTGATCATGTTGCTTAATGTTTCTCCATGTAAGATGTTAATTTTCTGAAGCACATAATTCTGGTATGGTGACTGAGAAATGTTATCATCTTTTCAATGAATGATAATTGGCTTCGGTACCCAATCCTGGAGTTTTTACTATGTTTCAGAAGGATACATATTTAATTCTGCTCTTGGTTGATTTATTTCTCTGCGCTCGTTCAACAAAACATTTTTAACAGATCTGAAGAACACTGTGTTTAAATGTAGAAACCTTCACCTGTGAAACTAACGAGTCCAATCCTAATATACACCATGAAAATCCTTTTGATGTGAAGTGTGCATATCTTGCAGTGTTGACCTCCCAGCTGCTTGCTGCAAATTTATATTTGGATTCTTTGATATATTGTAAATACTGACCTTTCACCTTCATGCCCTTGGCTAAATTCCCCATCTAATGGAGGGGGATAAAGATCAGCCCCTATTAATGCTGATAATGTTTCAAAGGGAACACCTCTCCCATAATTTGAAGGCATGCTGGCCTTCACCAGCAAGGCACTTACTTATAGAAGTTCGGATGTTATGTTGAAGATGTACAATACAGTGGTGTGGCCACAATTGGAGTATTGTGTTCAGTTTTGTGTCGCACTATTATAGAAAAGATGACTTAAAGGTGGTAAGAGTACAGAAATGATTTATGAATGATTGCCAGGACTTAAGTGACTGAGGTATAGGGAGAGGATGGGCAGGCTAGGGCCTTATTCCTTGGAATGTCAGAGATCTTATGGATGTGTATAATGACATGGGTGAAGATAGGGTGGATGCACACAGTCTTTTTCCAAGGGTTAGGGATCAAGATCCAGGTGACATAGGTTTAGGTGAGAGGGGAAAAATGTAATAGGAAACAAAGGGGCAACATTTTTGTTCAGCATGCAACTTATATGGAACGATCTGCCAGGTGAAGTGGTTGAGACAGGTACAGATACGTCAATCTGAAAGGCTTGGACGGAGTAGGGTCAAATGCGGTAAATTGGATGTTTAGAACGGCATCTTGGTTGACGTTAATGAATTGAGCCATTTGGCCAGATTCTGTGCTGTATGACTTAATGACATTTTGAAATCGGTTGAGCTGCCTTGTCCGTGACTTCCAACCCACAACAGTGTGGTTCACTGGTGACTGCCTCCTAAAATGACTGATCAGTTCACTCAATACAATGACAATTAGTTGTCCACATTGCAAAAGATGACTACAAATTGTAAATTAATTAAAATAAAACTGGTACCAAAACCAGAATGGATTATTTTTGGAATATCGGAAGGGAACCCTGAACTAAACGTGTTTCAGAAGAATTTACTCAATTACGGGCTAATAATGGGAAAAAAGCTCATACTTAAATTCTGGAAAAATGCGCCTACACCAACAATAAAAATGTGGATATCAAATATGTTTGAAACACTACATCTGGAAGAGATGAGATTCCTCTTAGCAGGCAAACCAGACCACTTCCAAAAGACATGGTCTACGTTTTTGGAACTATTACAAGCATAAGGTGCAATAGTAATATATTAAAAAAAAAAAAATAATAAAATAAAATAAAAGGTTCCAGGATCTGGCAACGGGGCGTAAAAAAAACCAAAACAACAAAAACAGACTTGGTTGGTAGTCTCCTTTCTGCGGAGTTTAATGTTATAATAGAGCGATTGTTTCTCCTCTCTTTTTCCTTCTTTTCTAGGGTCTACTTTCTTTCTTTACTTCCTTCTCTAACTTCTTTTCTAAGGGGCTTTCCTTTCTCAACACTCTCCTGCACCTTCACGACTCTTGCGCACTTTCTTTACTTTCTTTACTTCTATCTTTTTCTTAAAGCTCAAAAAATGAAGCGGTACAAAAAATGTATTAAGACATATGTGTTGTGTATTATTGTAATTTACCGTACTTCTAATAAAAATTAAATTTCAAATTGTAAATTAATAATGTGAGTGCGAATAGCTCCCTTTAATGTTGTAGACAACTATGAGAGATATGGGACAAAATGCCTTTGTTTATAGTATTGTTTATAGTTTAAATATAGTATTTAAAATAACAATGAAGCAGCCTGTAGAGCTGCTCTTTTGCAGCTCCAGAGATCCAGGTTTGATCCTGAGCTTGGGTTCTGTGTGGAGTTTGCACGTTCTCCCTGTGACCCATGTGGCCTTCTTCTAGGTGCTCCAGTTTCAGTCCACATCCTAAAAATATAATGTTTTTAAGAAGGAACTTCAGATGCTGGAAAATCGAAGGTAGACAAAAGTGCTGGAGAAACTCAGCGGGAACAGCAGCATTTATGGAGCGAAGGAAATAGGCAATGTTTTGGGCCAAAACCCTTCTTCAGACAGGTCTGAAGATGGGTTTTGGCCCGAAATGTTGCCTATTTCCTTCGCTCCATAGATGCTGTTGCACCCGCTGAGTTTCTCCAGCTCTTTTGTCAACCTCGTAAAAATATAAGCGCTCAGATTAATTGTCTGGTCTAAACTGATTCAAGTGATAATCTTTAGTGAGGGATTGATGGGAATGTGGGAGAATAAAATGGAACTTCCTTTTTGTTTGTTTTTATCATGTTATTTTTTGAGCGCTGTGTTCACAGATCTGTATGCCGCTGCAAGTAAGAATTTCATTGTTCTGTCTTGGTATACAGTATCTGACAATTAAACATTCTTGGCTACTAAAATGGGGGGAGGGAAAAGTGAGTGCTTGATGGTGATCATGGACTGGGTGGGCCTAAGAGCCTTTTGCCCTGCTCTATTACTCTAATGATTCTTACACCCAAATGTCTTAGAATATTGGTTGTAAACCTGGTTGAAATAAAGTATGTGGATAAGATTTAAAGAAAGAAGTTAGCACAACAAAGATCCTAACTTTACAAGTTACTTCCAGCTTGGGTGGTGTTTGTTTCACACACACACTGGAAATGTTGTTTTTATGTGAAGTGCTGCTGGCTCCAGATTAAGGGAAATGAACTGTAGCACAATTGGTGGAAATAGGAGGAACCAAAACTGCTTCTAAACAAAAGAGCCCTCTGGTAATTAAAACTTTCAGATTAGCATCATCATGCAGCAATCCTTGAAAATAAGGAGAAGTAGCATAAAAAATGCAAATAGTCCATTGTTTATCCTTCAGTTTTCACTCTGTAGCATTTTGTTTTAATTCTGTCATAATTAAGTGATTTTTAAAAAAAAATTGGACTTGGACAGGATTAGTACAGATTCCCGTGGTTTCTAGAGGATATGCTGGGCTAAATTCTGTGAGTGTCTGCATTGAGAAACCAAAATTGGAGGATGTGTCGGGGGTTATGGGGAGAAGGCAGGAGGAGAATGGGATTAAGAGGGAAAGATAGATCGGCCCCGAATTCATGGCAGAGTAGATTTGATGGGCCAAATGGCCTAATTCTGAACCTATAACTTATGACACCTAAAACATGGTGACTCTTGCATATTGCCTCAGCGTGGTCTACCATCTTGCACTCTTATACTTGGTATGATTGTGTCTAATGTACAGTGGGATTGTCCCAGAATTTAATGCAAACATGACAATTAAGCACACATCACAATTGAGTATCATTGAACTGTTGATTTTGCTGTTCTTGGTTTGAATTTACATAGCCTCAAACTAAATTGATTGGTCATCACAATTTTTTTTCATTTTGAAGTGCACTCATTTGGCACGATAAGCAAATCAATATCATTGATACCTTTGGCCAATATTCCCATCATGGATGCCCAAATTACACTCGTCATCCATGATAGGACAATGCTCCTATCACAGTGCCACAGTCCCATTGATTCCAGGAATGATTGGGTTATCGTATAATGAGTGTTTGAAGGCACTGGGCCTGTACTCGCTGGAGTTTAGAAGGATGAGTGGAACACCATTGATTGCCTCTTTCACTTTCATGGACTTTTATGCATGTTTTCAACCTGCATTTTGCACTGATATCTGTGTTTTTTGTCTTTCTTTTCACCAAGTGATATGATTTCTATACCATTTGGTTTTGTGTATTGTTCATGTCTATGTGCCTGTGATTTGCTGTAAGCAAGATTTCCATTGTACCTCTACCACTCTGTACTTGCGTATTTGACAATAAGCTTGACTTAACTTGTAACAACAGCACAGTTGAACGGGTCAATGTGCTGTATTTGGGTTTTCAGAAAGCCGTCAATGTGGTGTCGTAGGGATTGTAAAACAAAATTAAGCATTTGGTATTAAATAGTGAGGATTGAAGATTCATTAGAGAACAAAATCAGAATAGGAACAAAGGATAATTTTGGGCTGGGAGATTATAACCAGTAGGGTGCTGGGTCTTTGTGTTCACATATCAACAATTCGTGTGAAGGAACAAGCATAATATATTCAAGACTACTGATTGATATAAAGCTGAGTGTGGGCTATGAGAATGATACAAGAGACTTCACTTTGAGACAGATGTGATAAGACAATTCTAATGGAATGGCATGTCTAATGGAAAATAGTTTTGAAAAATGGGAGATCATCTACTGTGGCTGAAAACAAAATTCTCTTGAGAGGTAATTCAAATGTACAAAATTATTAGAGGACTTGATAAAGTAGATGCAGTGTTGATTATTTTTTTTACCTGGACAAGATAAACCATATTCTAGATAAAGCATTACCGTCTTAAAGTAAAGAATTGGCCTTTCAGTACTGGGATGAGTAAAAATTTAACCCAGAGAATATGGAAAAGGGAATATTTGAAATCATCTACTGAAATGGGCTTTTAAGGTTGAGTTGTTGATTATACTCAAGATGGAGATCCATAGATTTTTTTTTAGTTTTAATTAATATATGGGAATATGGATTAGCCCAGTAAAGTTATATTGAGGTAAAAGGTCAGTCATGATCTGATGTTTAAGAAGGAACTGCAGATGCTGGAAGGTAGACAAAAACGCTGGAGAAACTCAGCGGGTGAGGCAGCATCTATGGAGTGAAGGAAATAGGCAACATTTTATCGAGACCCTTCTTCAGAAATAGGTAATTGAGCCCAACATATATATGCTGTCTCTCATAGAAACATAGAAACATAGAAATTAGGTGCAGGAGTAGGCCATTCGGCCCTTCGAGCCTGCATCGCCATTCAATATGATCATGGCTGATCATCCAACTCAGTATCCCGTACCTGCCTTCTCTCCATACCCCCTGATTCCCTTAGCCACAAGGGCCACATCTAACTCCCTCTTAAATATAGCCAATTAACTGGCCTCAACTACCCTCTGTGGCAGAGAGTTCCAGAGATTCACCACTCTCTGTGTGAAAAAAGTTCTTCTCATCTCGGTTTTAAAGGATTTCCCCCTTATCCTTAAGTAGTGACCCCTTGTCCTGGACTTCCCTAACATCGGGAACAATCTTCCTGCATCTAGCCTGTCCAACCCCTTAAGAATTTTGTAAGTTTCTATAAAGATCCCCTCTCAATCTTATAAATTCTAGAGAGTATAAACCAAGTCTATCCAGTCTTTCTTCATAAGACAGTCCTGACATCCCAGGAATCAGTCTGGTGAACCGTCTCTGCACTCCCTCTATGGCAATAATGTCCTTCCTCAGATTTGGAGACCAAAACTGTACGCAATACTCCAGGTGTGGTCTCACCAAGACACTGTACATCTGCAGTAGAACCTCTCTGCTCCTATAGTTGTCTTGTCAAGTCTCTGAGTTGTCTTGTCAAGTTTCCATGTAACCTGTTTTCTCACAAGCCTACTGGCTCCCAAGTAATTATTTTGCAACTCGCCTATCTGAGAGGCAATTTATAGTGGTCAATTAATCAATCAACTTGCATGTTTTTGGGATGTGGGTGTAAACAAGATTACTTGAGGAAATCCACGTGGCCGCAGGAGAACACGCAAACTCCACAAGATAGCAACAGAGGTCATTATTGAACCTGGGTTGCCGGAACAGTGGGTTGGAAGCATGCTCCACCATGCAAACCTTACTAAATAGAAGAGAGGGCACAATGAGCAGAATGTCCACCTTCAGCTGAAGAAGTTGAAGAAGGGTCCCAATCCGAAACCTCACACATCCCTTTTTTCCCAGAGATGCTGCCTGACCTGCTGAGTTACTCCAGCACTTTGCGTCCCTCATCAGTATCTATTATTTCATTCAACTAATCTAGCAGCTAGTTGAACAAATCATTAGAAATAAAGTAGTTATCATCATTTTGAACTTGTTTTGACCTTATACCCTTTTGACTAGATATTCTTGTGATCTTATTTGAAACAGACACTTCAGTATGAATTTTAATTTGACTGGTTTCCAAGCATCGTACATGTAGGCGACATATACCAGTGAGGTGGTTGCTCAACTTTTTTCTAAAGAACCATTTGATCTCAGACATCGTGTTTCTTTTAGTGCTGATGACACAATGTGGAAGTAATCCAGACTAATGCATCATGAATGAAACTGGGAACCAGAAGAAAGGGTATCAGTGTGCATGATATTGTTTTCTTAGTTTCTGTTCTTCCACAAACTTTCATCAACAATCCTTCAGATGAACGAGCTCCAATATGAAATGTTATTTGTGCGCCTCTTTCAACAGAGGCTGCTTGACCTGTGAGTGTTTCCAATGTTTTCTGTCTTAATTTAATCAGTAACCTGTTTATTCAATCTCTCACCTCTTTTCCTTTATCATGCACCTATTTTTACAATTGGGACGGGAGAATTCCGCTGTCTGGACCAAGTTCTAGAAATCAATCATTAAAGCCCCTGTCCCACGTTCCCGAGTTGCTCACAAATTCTCCCGAGTTTTCCCCTTGATTCAAACTCGGGGGATGTCCTTAGCGAGTCCGTAGGAGTCTGTAGATATTTCATAGCGGCTCGTAATGCCAGCCATAGGTACTCGGGGCATCAGGTAAGTCGGGACGTTTTTTCAGCATGTTGAGAAATGTCCATGAGTAAAATAAAAATAGCCCCGAGTATCTACGGCTGGCATCCCCGAGTTTGAATCAAGGGGAAAACTCGGGAGAATTTGTGAGTAACTTGGGAAAGTGGGACAGGGGCTTGACTCTTTTTTTGCTTTCTCTGTGAAATAAAATCTTCCCTTTCGGCCGAATTTTAAGTTGCCAAAGCTACTATATCTCCTTCTGTGGCTTGATTATTCTCCCATGAGTTATTTCAGACTAATTTTCCTGCTTTAGACTTTAGAAACATAGAAGATAGGTGGAGGAGTAGGCCATTCGGCCCTTCGAGCCAGCACCGCCATTCAATATGATCATGGCTGATCTTCCAAAATCAGTACCCCGTTCCTGCTTTCTCCCCATATCCCTTGATTCCATTAGCCCGACGAGCTATATCTAACTAAAACTTTAGAGATACAGCACGGAAACTGCCCATTCGTCTCACCGAGTCCGCACCAACCAGTACATTAGCACTATCCTTCACACGAGGAATAATTTACAAATTTTCTTGCCAAAGCCAATGAACCTACAAACCTGTGCGTCTTTGGAGTGTGGGAGGGAACTGGAGCACCCGGAGAAAACCCACGCGGTCACAGGGAGAACATACAAACTCCGTATGGACCGTACCCGTAGTTAAGAACAAACCCGGGTCTCTGGCACCGTAAGGCAGCAACTCTACTGCTGCACTAGTCTACTGCCCTGTTGCTCCACTACAGCCCTGCAACCTGCAGAGACAATTCTCCTCCTCCAATTCCAGTGTTTTGGTCATTCATGAATGTTATTGCTCATTTGATGCCACTCCTACAACAGCTATGATTCTGAGCTTTGGGATTAACCCCTGCTTTCCTCCCTTTGTACTACTTAAAGATAGCCCAGGTATTCTAAGTACTTAACTGTGTTTTTGATAGTCTAACCATATGTGGCTTGATATTAATAAGTGAAGTGTCCTGAGATTTTATTTATATTGAGGTAATTGTACACAAACAAGTTCTTGATGTAATTAGTTTAATTAACGTAGAGATTGGAAATGAAGCCTTCGACCCACCGAGCCCATGCTGAACATCGATCATCCATTCAACCAGTTCTACATCATCCCAGTTTTGCATCCTGCACACTAAAGGCAATTTACAGAAGCCTTTTAACATACAAATCTGGACATCTTTGGAATGCGGGAGGAAACCGGCACACCCTAAGAAAACCCATGTGGTCACAGGGAGAAAGTGAAAACTCCATGCAGACAGCACCTGTGGTCAGGATTAAACCTTGGTCTCTGGTGCTGTGAGGCAGCATGTTTACTGCTGCTCTACTGTGCCACCCTAAGATGATAATAGATATTCTTGGGAAAATTGGTGCTTTTCACCATCTTCTCATTCATTGCTTGAGGTCAAAACTCCAATTTGCAGGATGGCTGGGTTCAACTATGAATCTAGGGGATTGTTGAAGATTAAAACGTTGTATCAGAAAATCCAGTGCAGTAGAAACTATCTATCAGTGCAATCTTCTACAGATTCTCTGCCCAATTTGCCTTTGTGTCAGCCAATTCATAGTAGGATCCCGGGAGATGTCATTGGTGCCATAGCTAGCGTTTGGTGCACAGTCCCAAAACCCTCTGTTATGTTGTATTTATATGTCCTTGAGGATAGGTTGTTAAGGTATGCAATCAATGTTTTCTATTCTATTTTTACAAAGATCTGCCTTAGATACATGACTGGAAGTTCAATTTCTTTATTTTCTATCCAGTAGCACTAGTAAAATCCCACTTTCATTTTCCAGTCCTTTCAACACCATAGTGTTGTTCCAAAGTTGTCTCGACCCGAGGCGTCATCTATTCCTTTTCTCCTGAGATGCTGCCTGACCCGTTGAATTACTCCAGCTTTTTGTGTCTATCTTTGGTGTAAACCAGCATCTGCAGTTCCTTCCCACACATAATGTTTTTAATCTACTGGCCTCGGAGTTATGAGCTATTTGTTGAGCAATTTTAACCCCAGCATGAATCATCCAGTTAATCACATTTACTGGGAGACAATGATAATCTTTACCACTCACAGTATTATGCCTGACCACAAACATTTCTGAGAGGGAGTATTCCCATGTAGGTGGTCACTGATTGATAATGCAATGATTTTAACCGTTCAACCAGTTGGGATTGAACAGACTGGGAATTTACTAGTGATGCTGGAGAGAAAATAAAAGAAGATAGAACTTCTAGTCACTTATTCAAGGCAGATCTTTGTTAAAATGGATTGGAAAGGATTTATCTAGGTCTTCTGTCTGCTGGATTGTGAACATGCTACTGATTACAGAGTTTGCAAAGTCATCTGCTTCCAGCCACACTTGACACTTATAGGAAACATACTTCTGGGAAATGAAGCTTTTTAAAATCGTATTTAAACCCAGTTCCCACGCTGAGTTTTTCTAAGTTCTTCCAAGTGCTTCTGTATCTATTTTAAGATGCCTGGCTGAAGACCAAATCCTGCAGTTGCTAGAAGTTCAAAACAGAAATAAAGTGCTCAGGGTACACAGCGGGTGGGGCAGCATCTATAGAGAGCTATTGAATTAAAGATTTGGGAAAATAACCCTTTGGTAATTGAGCTTCCTGCTTGCTGAAGTTCAAGCTAAACCAGCTTTACTTTGAGTTTAATATTTTTTTCCCCAGTGCCTTAACTTTCTCCTTTATTGTGAAATTCTCCAGTCAATCAAGTATCTAAATTCAAGACACAATCTTGTTCTCTGCCCTGTATATTTCTAGAAGACAGACTGCAGCTCTAATCTTTATGGATTTGGTAAAAAATAAAATGATTACTGCATCAGTCATACCAAATTAATGCAAGTAAAAAAACAATAGTTTAGTTTAGTTTAATTTGGTTTAGTTTAGTTTAGTTCTTTTGTTACAGGTACCAAGGTACAGTGAATAGCTTTTTTGTTGCATGCTGTTCAGTCAGCGGAAAGACTACACAAGAGTCGCTCTGCAATAAAATCTGGCAGCATGATGGGCACGGATATTGTGGGCAGAAAGGCCTGTGCTCATGCTCTACAACTGAACTTTCTATGTAACTGCAGGTCAGGCAGCATCACATGGATGTGACATTTTGGTCAGGACCCTTCTATAGACAGATTTATAGTAGGGAGGAGAAAGCTGGAAAAGAAGTGGGGGGGGCAGGACAAAGCCTGTAAAGCCTAACATACCCCAAGTAAAATGTGCTAAAATGGTTGAAACCCAAACCTTCCAGAGCAGGCCAGGACTTATGATTAGGCCTGTCATGTCCTGTATGACGTTACAATACCTCGGATCTGTGATGTGTAGTGCAGAATCTTACTGAGATCAACCTATGAGCTTAATCAAATCAGCGGCGGGTGCAGTGGAGTTGCTGCCTTAAGGTGCCAGAGACCCAGGTTTGTTTCTGACTAATGCTGTTGTCTGTACAGCGTTTGTACGTTCTCCCTGTGACCGCCTGGGCTTCCTCCAGATGCTCTGGTATCCTCCCGCACGTCAAAGACAAAATTGAGAGAATTCAATGTTCAAGCCCCCAGGATGCAGACTCCCCAAGCGGAATATGAGGTGCTGTTCCTCCAATTTCCGGTGTTGCTCGCTCTGGCCATGGAGGAGACCCAGGACAGAGAGGTCGGATACGGAGTGGGAGGGGGAGTTGAAGTGTTGAGCCATCGGGAGGTCAGATTGGTTATTGCGGACCGAGCGGAGGTGTTCGGCCAAACGATCGCCCAACCTCCGCTTGGTCTCACGGATATAGATCTGCTGACATCTAGAGTAGCGGATGCAATAGATGAGGTTGGAGGAGATGCAGGTAAACCTCTGTCGCACCTTGAACGACTGCTTGGGTCCTTGAACGGAGTTGAGGGGGGAGGTAAAGGGACAAGTATTGCATTTCTTGCGGTTGCCAGGTAAAGTGCCCGGGGAGGGGGTGGTACGGGAGGGAAGGGAAGAATTGACAAGGGAGTTATGGAGGGAGCGGTCTTTGTGGAAGGCAGATATGGGGGGAGATGGGAAGATGTGGCGAGTGGTGGGGTCACTTTGGAGGTGGCGAAACTGACGGAGGATTACTTGTTGTATGTGACGGCTGGTTTGGTGAAAGGCGAGGACTAGGGGGACTCTGCCCTTGTTGCGAGTGGGGGGGATGGGGAGCGAGAGCAGTGTTGCAGGGTATGAAAGAGACCCTGGTGCGAGCCTCATCTATGGTGGAGGAGGGGAACCCCCGTTCCCTGAAGAATGAGGACATTTCAGATGCCCTGGTGTGGAACACCTCATCCTGGGAGCAGATGCGGCGTAGACATAGGAATTGGGAGTAGGGAATGGAGTCATTAAAGGAAGTAGGGTGGGAAGAAGTGTAGTCCAGATAGCCATGGGAGTCAGTAGGTTTATAGTGGATGTCGGTCAGAAATCTATCACCTGCGATGGAGATAGTTAGGTCAAGGAATGGTAGGTAAGTGTTGGAAATGGTCCAGGCGTATTTGAGTGCCGGATGGAAGTTAGTGGTGAAGTGGATGAAGTCAGTCAGTTGTGTGCGGGTGCAGGAAGTGGCACCAAAGCAGTCGTCAATGTAGCGGAGGTAGAGGTCGGGGATGGGGCCCTGGTACGCCTCGAACAAGGATTGTTCGACGTAACCAACAAAGAGGCAGGCATAGATGGGGCCCATGCGTGTGCCCATAGCTACGCCTTGTATTTGGAGGAAATGGGAGGAGTCAAACGTGAAGTTACTGAGGCTAAGGACCAGTTCTGCTAGGCGGAGGAGAGTGTCAGTGGCCGGGTATAGGTTGCTTCTCTATTCGAGGAAGAACCGGAGGGCTTTGAGACCATCCTGGTGGGGGATGGAGGTGTAGACTGATTGGACGTCCATGGTTGAAGATGAGGGGGTGAGGGCCTAGAGAATGGTTTGGAAAGTATGGGTCAACTGGACATATTCACTGGCATTTAGAAGGATGAGAGGGTATCTTACAGAACATATAAAATTCTTAAGGGATTGGACAGGCTAGATGCAAGAAAAATGGTCCAGAACCAGGGGGTCACAATTTTAGAATAAGGGGTAGGCCATTCAGGACTGAGATGAGCAAAAACTTTTTCACCCAAAGAGTTGTGAATCTGTGGAATTCTCTGTCACAGACAGCAGTGGAGGCCAATTCACTTGCTGTTATCATGGGAGAGTTAGATATAGCTCTTTGGGCTAATGGAATCAAGGGATATGGGGAGAAAGCAGGAACAGGGTACTGATTGTGGATGATCAAAGAACCAAATGGCCTACTGCTTCTATTTTCTATGTTTCTTTAATTTGTTCAAACGAGAATGATTGTCAATATTAGGTATGTCATGATAACAAATTAATGACTTTTTCTTTAGAGATAAAGTGCGAAAACAGGCCCTTTGTTCACTGAGTCCATGACAACCAGTGGTCTCGTGCACACTAGTACTATCCTACACACTAGGTCCAATTTATAATTCTTACTGAAGCCAAGTGATCTACAAACCCAGATGTACATCTTTGGAATATGGGAGGAAATCGGAGCACCCTGAGAAAACCCAAGCGATCACAGTGAGAATGTATAAACTCTGTACAGACAGCACCCGTGATGAGGATGGAACTAGTGTATCGGGCGCTGTAAGGCATCAACTCTACCGCTGCATCACTGTGCCACACTGGTACTGCCACTGACCTAATAGAATAAGCTAGCTGTATATCTATATTCAAGACCTTAAGACACGGGAGCAGAATTGGGTCATTCGGCCCATCGAGTCTACTCTGTCATTCGATCATGGCTTGTGTATTTTTTCCACTCAACTCCATTCTCCTGTCTTTTCCCCATAACCTAAACACATATCTAACCACCAACACTTTGCTCCTATCTTCTGCAGTGTACAGGATGCAGAATATTTTCCCTTCTGATGTGTTTCCGATTCTCACAATTGGCACTGTTTCCAGAGCACAAAATATTTTGTCGGGCTTATCTGCATCGTCAGTGCAATCGTAATTTGCTCTGGTAACGTGTGATTGAATTTCCACAGTGTTGCCATTTGATTGGACAACCATCAAAATTACATTTCACTGTAGAAAGAACTGAATTTCAAATACGTTTCACCGGAAAGAAATAGTGGTTACGGATAGGAAAAGTAATTAATTTGTCTAATATTATTGTGTCTAAGCGTCACGACCCACGTGTGCTATTTAAAATCATTGATTCTGTTCTAAATGCCCCGCAGCCTGTCTGCCTGGAAGCATCATCTGAAATGTGCAATGACTTCCTGCACTTTTTTATTAATAAGGTTGTTTCCATAAGGGCTCTCATTTCAGCTCCTGCCTCTGATCCCTCTGTCTCGGTCCCATGCCTGCTGGTATTGGATAAGTTTGTGCCTGTGGCATTGTCGTGTTTAGAGGATGTGGTTAGCCATATTAAGCCATCGGGTTCCCCTTGTGATGCTGTCCCTCCTCATCTTTTTAAAGAGGTTTTCCCCAGTATAGGGCAATCGTTTCTTGCCATTATAAACAGCAGCTTGTGTTCTGGGGTTGTCCCCGTAAGTTTTAAACATGCAGTAGTGCAACCACTACTTAAGAAACCTGGCCTGGATCAAACTGTTCTGGCCAATTTTAGACCGATCTCCAAGTTGCCTTTTATCTCTAAAATCATGGAGAAAGTTGTTTATGCTCAGCTAAAACTCTTCCTGGACGAGCATAATATTCGGGAGGTTTTCCAGTCTGGATTTAAAACTATGCATAGCACAGAGTCAGCTTTGCTAAGGGTTTTTAACGACATCCTCCTAGCAAATGATTCTGGTAATTATGTGGTTCTTGTCCTGCTGGACCAATCTGCCGCCTTTGATACAGTGGACCATGGTATCTTAATATCTCGATTACAGCACCTAGTGGGCATCTGTGGCAGTGCCCTGGGATGGTTCAGGTCCTATCTGGCAGACAGAACCATGTGTGTAAGCCTTGCTGGTTTTGAATCCTCTTCCGCTCCTCTTGCATATGGGGTTCCACAGGGCTCAATTTTAGGGCCCCTGCTTTTCTCACTATACCTACTTCCTCTGGGTTCCATCCTTAGAAAGCATGGAATCTCTTTTCACTGTTATGCTGATGATAGCCAATTATATATGCCGCTGAGGAAGGAAGACGTCTTTTCTGTCAAATCACTTCTGTCATGTCTTGAGGACATTAAGTCCTGGATGGCCCTAAACTTTCTAGGATTTAATGAAAAGAAGACAGAGGTGATATTGTTTGGCCCCAATGGCTGCCGTGAACCTCCCCTTGTTGACTTGGGTCCACTGGCACGGTACGTGAAGCCAACAGTTTTAAACCTGGGTTTTAGGATGGACAGTGATTTTAAACTAGATCATCAAATAGGCGCTGTGGTTAAGTCCAGCTTCTTTCACCAAAGGAAACTGGCAAAGGTGAAGCCCATTCTCGAGCGGCAGCATTTTGAAACAGTAATCCATGCCTTTATTACATCTAGGCTGGATTACTGTAACGCACTGTACTTTGGAGTTGCACGATCTTCACTGGCTCGTCTCCAGTTGGTTCAAAATGCTGCTGCTCGCCTTTTAACTGGAACTCGAAAGAGGGAGCACATAACGTCAATTCTGGCCTCCTCCACTGGCTCCCAGTGCACTTTCGAGTTCATTTTAAAATTATTTTATTTGTTTTTAAATCTCTAAATGGGCTCGCCCCGCCTTACCTCTCTGAACTTCTCCACCCATACGCTCCTGCCTGGTGCCTCAGGTCAGCTGATCAGCTGCTCCTGGAGGTACCGAGGTCTAAGCGGAAGCTCAGAGGGGAGAGAGCCTTCTCTGTTGCTGCTCCGGCACTCTGGAACACCCTGCCATTGCACATCAGACAGGCCCCCTCACTGTCCATCTTCAAAACCAGTATTAAAACACATTTATATTCGTTGGCTTTTGACACTGCTTGAGACTTTGCTCCTGATTTTAGTGCTTTTAATGTTTTTAATCTTTATTGTTTTTACTCTTTTGTTTAATGTTTGTATTGTTATGTAATAATTTCTTGTCCATGATCAGTCATGTTCAGCACTTTGTTGCAACTGTGGTTGTTTTAAAGTGCTCTATAAATAAAGTTATTATTAAAGGAATGTTTATGTCTAATAAGACCAGATCAAATAGGCAGAGTGTAAACGTCAACTGGACAGAATGGTGTGAACATTAAATATGGTGTGATTTCCACTTAGTGGAGTTTTGCTGTGAAATAGTTGGGTGCAACTTTTGTAAGTTAAGTTCTAGGAACAGTATCTCCTATTTGCGACAAATATCTCTCTCAAGAAGCAACTATAACACACTCCTTTGCCTCTTGCATAAAACTCCATAACTTTTGGAAAAGAAATCTTTGAAATGTTCTCAAAATTATTAAAAACAAAACTGGACCCCCATATAGAACTGATTATTTTCGGAACAGCAGGAGCTGCTATCTGAGCTATCAATATTTCAAAGACGTTTCCTTAACTATAGCCTGATAATGGTGAAAAAACACATACTTAAATTTTGGAAAAATGCATCTCCCCCAACTCTTAAAATGTGGATTACAAACATGTCTGAGACGCTACATCTTGAAGATATGAGACTTGTCTTAGCAGGAAAATCAGAGCAATTTTCAAAGATATGGTCTCCTTTCATTGATTCATTACAAGGATAGTATGGTGCAACTCAACTTCGGAATGCAACCAAATTACGGACTGGGTGATGGGTGTGATGAGAAATGAAGCAGGTATATCAACACATTGTTTTTTTCTCCTTTTTTTTCGTTTCTGTATTTTTATTGTTTTTTAAAGTTTTTACTCACTCACTCTTTGATTACACTCATTTGGTAGTTTAGGGGTTCTATTCTTACATATTCACTCTTTCTCACTTTCTTCCTTACTTGCTCTTTCTCCCTTTTTGCATTTCATCTTTGTTAAAATCAAAATGGAAGTGTACAGTAAATGTATTATGTCAAATGCCGCGGTTTATACTTTTGTACACTGCTTCTAATAAAAAATATAAATACAAAAATAAAAAAAATAAATAAATAAAGTTCTAGGAACAGACTTGGGCCATTTGCCCCATCAAGTCTACTTTGCCATTCAATCGAGGCTGATCTATCTTTCCCTCTCAACCTCATTCCCCAGCCTTTTCTTCATAACTATCTTAACATCTTACTAATGCTTTGGATGCTTTGTCGTGATCTTCTGTTGAAATTACTTCATCGATTGAAGGATGTGAAATGTGGAAGAGACCGAGCTGTTTTCATGTGGAAAATTGGAGGAAGTCACGGAGAAAATTAAGAACAGAAAACAAGTTGTTTAAGAAAAGAATGAGGATTTTTATTAAGTGAACGTTTATATTGATTTATTTTGAGATTTGTTGAAAAATGAAGTTCTTGAAAGCACTGCTTATGTGCCCTTCGTCCGCCTCTGGTTTTGGTGTCACGAGAGACATGCAGCTGCTGGAAAAATACGGCTAACCACAAACAGCTGGAGTCGCTCAATGGGTCAGGCAGCATCTGTGATAGGAATGGATTGGTGGCATTTCGGGGCTGAAGAAGGGTCCCGACCTGAAACATTACCTATCCAATCCCTCCACAGATGCTGTCTGACCCGCTGAGTTTCTCCTGCACTTTGTATTTGCTCTGGTTTTGTTATGTTGAAGCGGCACAGTTGTAGAGTTGCCGCTTTACAACACCAGAGACCCAAGTTTGATCCTGACTGCGGGTGCTATCTGGCCAAAGTTTGGATGTTCTCCCTGTGACCGCATGGGTTACACCGGATGCTCCGGTTTCCTACTGCACTCCAAAGACATGCTGGTTTGTAGGTTAATTGGCTTCCATGAATTGTTCCTAGTGTGTCGGATAGAATTAGAGTATGGGGTGATTGATGGTCGGCATGGACTCTGTGGGCAGAAGGGCTTGTTTCCACACTGTATCTCTAAATTAAACTCTAAACTAAATGTTGGCCATGCACGCAGAGCCCTGGAAAGGTTCCAAGTCCTCTTTGTGCTAATCTTCTTCAAACTCGCGAGTAGTTAATGGCTTAGAACATTATCCAAGACTGATGGTCCTTGGCTTCCTTAACATATTTTTCTCTGTCAGGAAACACTTAGGGAATCTTTTACGGACATGGAAGATAGACATAAAATGCTGGAGTAATTCAGCAGGCCAGACAGCATCTCTGGAGAAAAGGAATAGGTGATGTTTGGGGTCGAACCTTCTTCAGACTCTGTCGTGCCCATAGACAATGTATTTACAGACATCTTTACCCTTCCCTACTCCAATCTAAGTGAGGTTCCCACCTACTTTAAGAAGACTACTATCATCCCAGTCCCCAGTGCCGCAGTAAACCAAGGTAGTGTGTGTTAATAACTACTGTCTGGTTGCTAAGCCTCCACCATCAGGGAACGCCTTAGGAGACTGAACATGGTGCACATTAACTCCAGCTTCCCAGAAAACCTTGATCCACTGCAATTTGCCTTCTGCTGCAACAGGTCCAAAGCAAACTTCATCTCCCTGGCCTTGTACATCTTTGGAACACCTGGATATGGAAGGTTTGGTGGTTGGCAGGACATCGCCCAAAGGCTCATCAGTCGGCGGGACCCACCCGAGGGCTTATCAGGCTGACCCATAGGCTATATTCAGCGTGGATAGGGAGCAATCCTCCACGATAATTCTAAACACCACTATCAACAGAGGTCTGTATTATCAGCACCTTGCTATACTCTCTATATACTAACGACCGTGTGAAAACCTTTACTCTAGCGTCACTGACAAGTTTGCAGATGATCCCGCCATAGTGGGCCAGATCGCAATCAATGGCGAAATAGAATACAGGAAGGAAATAGGGAGATTAGTAGCAAAGTGTGAAGACTGTAGGGCAGCACAGTGGTGCAGTGGTAGAGCTGCTGCCTTGCTGCATCAGAGACCTGGGTTCAATCCTGACTATGTTTGCACATTCTTCCTGTGACTGCAGGGGTTTTCTCCGGGTTAATCCCTCACTCCAAAGATGTACAGGTTTGTAGGTTAGTTGGCTTTGGTAAAATTGTAAAATTGTCCCTCGTGTGTCGGATAGTGGTAGTGTATGGGGATTGCTGGTCAGCGCGGACTCAGTGGGCTGAAGGGCCTGTATCTCTAAACTAAACTAAAGAATAAATTCACACTCAGCGTCAACTATTGTATTGTATTGTATTGTATTCAAATTTATTGTCATTGTATCGATTTGAGACAATGAAATGAATTTCCCTTACATGCAGTATCATAAAAATTAAAAAAAAAATAAAAATAAATAATAAAACATATAAAAAATAAAATTGAAATTGAATTTAAAAAAAAGCACAAACACAGAAAGTCCACGACACAACATAACATAAATGGCACCAAGGTGAGGATGGCACCATAGTCCAGCCAGCCTCCCCTTCGTGTTCATCCGTGGTTGGGGCCTTCCGAGCACCCGCAGTCGCCGCCCCGAGTGGCCCGATGTTCAGGCCCTCACGCCGGGCTGGTGGAACGCCGACGCCGATCCCCGACGGTGAGCATCCTCCTCCTCAGCGGTTACGGACCTCCTGATCAGCCTTGCCTCCCGCTGCCGGAGTCCGCAGCTCCTGAGTCCACAGGCCGAGCCGGCAGAGTCACAGGACCCCGCGCTAGTGTTTACATCTTCAACGCTTGCCCGCGGGAGGAGGAGGGTAGAGCTCCGCAAACCGTTGGTCCATGGTATGAGATTATCAGTTCAGCAGGTCCAGCAGGTTCCAGGGATCCAGACGGCGACCTCCGGTCTTTGCACCGCCATGCCCCAACGATGTTTACCAGCGCTGTTCTACCTGGGGCAATTCTGGCCAGTACTCCTGTCGATTTGGAATAGAAAAGGCATCGCGCCAAAACCAGGTAGGTAGGCCGGAGAAACGGGGGGGTATAGGACGCGACTCGAATAATAGTCGCGTCCTCACCAAGGAAGCGGCTGAAGGACGGTATCCCCCGCATAAAAACACCAAAAAAACCACAAAAAAACACACTTTTTCAAACTAAATAAACAAAAAAACAAAAAGATACCGGGCTGTAGGTGGAGGCTGCTGACACCAGCGCCACCGGAAGTACAATTAAATGACGAATCTTCGAGTTCCAAGGTATAAATATCATCAACAACTTGTTCTTGTCCAACCGCAAGATGTTCTAGCCAAGAAACCACATCAATGCCTCAACTTTTTACAGCTGGCTTTCGAAATTGGGCATGCCTCCAACGACTCTTACCAATTTCTACACAGCATCAGAGCTTGCTGTTGCCAAGAACACAAGAAATTGCAGAGTTGTGAATGTAGCCCAGTGCAGCACGCAAACCAATCTCCTTCACCCCAATACCCCGCCCACCCCCCACCCCCCCTTCCATCGACCCTGACAAATGTCACATTGGATAACAGCTAACATAATCAAGGACTACTCACACCCAGGTCACTCCACATTTCCCGACGGGCTTCAGGCTAAAGATACTAGAGCAGATTCAAGAAAAGCTTCTTCCACACCATGAACAGACTCGTGAATAGACCTCTTGCATACAAAAGATGTATTCTTAATCTCCGAATCTCTCAATGATGCAGCCCTTCATATTTGTTTATCTGGACTTTCTTTGTAGTTGTTACATTGTATTGTGCCTTACTTTTCTCTCTTGTACTACCTTGATGTACTCTATGGTGTGGCTGCTTGGATAGCATGCAAACAATGGTTTTCACTGTATCTTGAAACAATAACAAGCCAATAAAACTATAGTGTTTACATCTTCAACTGCATGTTTATTGAGGGAATGGAGGAGGGTAGAGCATTCTTTGTTTTGTGAGTAACAGTTGGTGCATGGTAGGAGATTATCAGTTCGGTCTATTTCCTTGATGTTTAGGTTCCAGGTTTAGATTTGGAGATAGAGCTTGGAAACAGGCTCTTTGGCCCACCACGTCCATGTCAACCAACGATCACCTTTACACTAGTTCTATTCTACACCATGGGGACAATTCTTTACAGAAGCCAATTAATGTACTAACCTATATGTCTTTGGAATATGTGAGGAAACCGGAGCACCCGGTGAAAACCCACGCAGTAACAGGGAGAACGTACAAATGGTGTATAGACCGCACCCGTTGTCAGGATTAAACCCGGGTCTCTGACACTGTAATCCAGCAACTCTACCACTCCGCCACTGTGATGATGTGTCATGACTCCAACAAGGGCCTGCATGTTCCCACTGTAGCTTCCCTCAGTTACAGTGGCTTGCAAAAGTATTCATACCCCTTGAACTTTTCCTTTGCTCCCTAAAGTGCTAAGCAGCAAGTTGAATTAGCCTACCCTTTACTTAGACCATAAGACATCAGAGCAGAATTAGGCCATTCAGCGCATCGTGTCTCCTCTGCATGATCTAATTTCCCTTTCAACCCCATTCTCCTGCCTTCTCCCAGTAACATTTGTCACCCTTAAGGGGCCGTCCCACTGCGGCGACCTAATCCGTGAGTTCAGAAGACTGTCTTCGACCTTCAAGGTCGAGGGCACTCGCCTGAAAAACCTCGAGCTGGATCGACCGTCAGTGATGCTGGAGCTGGATCGACCGCATGCGCACACACACACAACACATTGCAAAGGCGGGGGCCAGGGATAGCAGGGGAGCGCTGTCTGAAATTCACATCCGCGATGAACAGAAAGGTAAAAAATGGCTGGCACATAACGGTAAGTCCTTTAGAGGGCGGTGGTTGGGGGAAGGAGAGTAAAGAAGAAGGGGAGAAGGAGGGGGGGGGGGCAGGAGTGGAGACACTTTTAAGAAGTGGAGACACTTTTAAGAAGCCAGACAACTTGTACAGTTTAGCGGGCATTTTATTTACTAACGGTTTTCCTTGATCCTGAAAACTCCAATGAGCCAATTAAAATTTCCGGTCAGCAAAGGAGATTGCCTACGGCTGCCCTCAACTGCCTGTACCTACATAGCGACCCAACTCCACTGCACTACGAGTTCAAAAGAACCATGTCGACCAATTTTTACTCGTGGAAAATGTTTCAACATTTTCAAAAATGTAGCTGAGGCCACAAGTAGGTGGGAACTTCCCTCGAGCATGAAGGAGAGTTCCAGTGACCTCCTAGGACCTCCTAGGACCATGTGTCGACCATGTTGCGAGTTTGAGTCGGGGACAAGCTCTTCTAAACCCGCAGATTAGGTTGCCGCGGTTCGACAGCCCCTTTACTAATTAAGAATTTATCAATCTCTGCTTTATATCAATCCAAGCAATGAATTTCAGAGATTCACCACCCTCTGGCTTATGAAATTTCTCTTCATTGCCATCCTGAAGGTACGTCCTTTTATTTTGAGGCTGTGCCCTCTGGTTCTAGACTCCTACTACTGGAAACATCCTTTCCACTTTCACTCTATCTAGGCCTTTCATCATTCGTCAGTTTCAATGAGATGCCCCTGATCTTTCTAACCTCTAATGAATATAGTCCCGGAGACTTCAAACGCTCCCCGTATGTTCTTAAGCCCCTTTTTGTTTTGATGTGGTGGGTGTTGGGAGGTGACGCTGATGATGATGATAGCTTGTGGTCAGGAGCTCTCAAGTTCCCAGTAAATTGTGAGCCAGCTGTATCCTGTGTTTAGCTGTGTTATAATGGGAGCAACTTTGAACCTTATGTGAAGGAAGTGTCCGCTATTTGGATAAAGAGATAAACAGCGATATAAATAGGAAGATTAGGCATATTTTCTACTGGCTCAGTTTTCATTCCAGCTCCTGGGAACCATAAATATCTTCTTGTCAACACTACGGGTGCAGTGGGTTCATAGATACCCACTCAGCTGTCCAGGGAGGGTCCAGTGAAGACACATTACATCCTCTAGGTGCGGCTGTAAAACATATAGGGCTGCAATTTAGAGTGCTCAGTGTCACATTTCATATGTGTCTCTCAATGCATTTACTTGTAATTTCATAAAGTCTGTGCATCTTAGATGCTCAGAGGAGGCCCTGCAGCAGCCTGGGGCTTGCCTAGATCTTGTGCCAGACCAGAAGACCAAGCGTGTGGATTGGACTAGACTTTGAAAGTGGCGACCTTTGCATGCGGTCCCAGTCAATAGCCTGTGGTCAACTTTGACAGCGTTGGTTTTCTCTGGGTGCTCTGGGTTCCTCCCACACTCCACAGATGTGCAGGTTTATAGGTTTATTGTAAATTGTCCCTATGTGTATGATAGTGCGAGTGTATGGGGATCGCTGGTTGGTGTGGACTCAGTGGGCAGAAAGAATTGTTTTTGCACTGTCTCTAAAACTAAAAATAAAAATAAAAAACTAGTGCATCTTGCAGTGGATGTTTTACTACAACAGTGCCATTCTGCTCACCAAGTATGTATCAACTCTTTGAAAGAATTATCCAGTTTATCCCACTTTCCTCCTTCTCCTCCTGTCGCTGCCTCATAGCGCCAGGACCCGGATTTGATCCCGACCTCTGGTGCTGTTTGTGTGGTGTTAGTATGTTTGCCCTGTGACCACATGGGAATTTGTAGGTTAATTGGCCGATACAAATTGCCCCTGGTGTACAAGGAGTGGGACCGAAAGGAGTGGTATAGTATGGAACTAATGTGAACAGTTGATCGATAGTCAGTGTGTAATTGGTGGGCCGATGGGCCTGTTTTCATGCTGTATCTTTCAATCAATTGTTCACTCAGTATTGAAATTTGACTGCTTTTAGGTTGACAACTTCAATCAAAACCATTTCCAGAACACTTCATAACAGCTTGTGTACTTTATATAAAACTTTGGCATGGATTTAGCAATCAAAGGATCTGTACTCATTAGTGCCCTTGGAATCATACAGCATGGAAACTTTCGAGTAGCCCAACTTGCTCACACCAACCAACATGTCCCATCTACACTTGTCCCACCTGCCTGCATTTAATAATAATAATAATACATTTTATTTTCGGGCGCCTTTCAAAGTCTCAAGGACATCTTACAAAAGTTAGCAGAAGAGAAAAAAAACATATAATCGGAGAAAAAATAAATAATAAGGACATCATCAATACACAAATTAAAAGATAGAAATCGTTCCAAAGACACAAAATCAAAAAATCAAAAAACACAATGTGAAGAGAGAACAGCAGCAGCTAAAGCGCGCTAGCGTCCACTCTCAGGGACTTGCATTTGGCCCATATCCATCTAACCCTATCCTGTCCATGTACCTGTCTAAATGGTTCTTAAACATTGAAATAGTACTTGCACCAACTACCTCCATTGCAGATAGACCAGTGATGGTCTTGGCATCATGACCAGCACAGATATTGTGAGCTGAAGAGCCTGGTCTTGTGCTGTACTGTTCTATATCATCAAATATTTTTCTGTGTCTGTCTGGGAACATAATCCCGAGGTGGAACAAAAAATATGGAGTCAGTTCTGCTAGTTTGGTATCAGCCATGTAAACCATTTGGACAGCTCACGGAGAATAAGCAGGGATAGTGAATTGGGAGATGGACCAACAGTAATTTGGTTATCTTGCCAATTAAATTCTAGCTTACAATGATTATGTATGAAAATAACAATTCGAATATACACAACCAATTAAGGCAGAACTTATCTTTGAAACGAAAATACTATTTCACAATATTCTGAAATACCCTTGAGCAAATAGCAACCCATACATTATAGGCAGTACAATGTCATCTGCTGCCTTTTGACTTCACCATACTGATCTCTGACCAGTTGTCACCATAAATGTTACCTATCAATGTTCTCCAGATATGTTGCTCGACCCATTGAGTTACACCAGTACCTTGTGTTTATTAGCCTGATGCTTGTAGGGAAGAAGCTGCTCATGAGCCTAAAAGTTACAGTTTTCAGGTTTATTTTTCTTCCTGATGGCAGGAGTGAAATGAAAATGTGGCCAGGGTGGTCCGAGTCCCTAATGATGCTGACTGCCTTTTGGAGGCAGTGACTCATGTAGATCCCTTCGATGGTGGGAATATGGAACTATGGATACTCCAGCACTTTGTGTCTTTTTTTGCTGCCTATGTGGAGTTTGTATATTTTCAGATAACTGCATCGGAACCCACTAATACTCTGGTTTCTTCCAAAATTCCCCAAATCATGTGATTTGGTACTTAACTTGCAACTGTTAAATTGCTATTATGATTATAGATGAGTGGTGGAATCTGGGAGGACAATGTCAATACAGGGAGAATAAAGACACATTAGTGTTGATGGGAGTTTGGTATCAATTTGGAGGACACACGGAAATAGGGGCAGTAGGAGAACATCTGGACCCTGAAGCCCATCCCTACATTTGATATGAATGTGGCTGATTTGCCGCATTCCTCTACTCTTCTTCAGTGCCACTAGTGATAAGGCCTACCTCCGGATTCAATCCTTTCATTCATTGTTCTATATCTCTCTACATCATCATCTATATCTCCCATTTCCCTTTCCCCTAATTTTCAGTCTGAAGAAGGGTCTTGAACAGAAACGTTGCCCAAACGTTGCTCCAGAGATGCTACCTGTCCCGCTGAGTTACTCCAGCATTTTGTATCTACCTATGGATTCAGGAACAGTTTCTTCCCAGCTGTTATCAGGCTATTAAACCATCCAATCACCAACTAAAGTGTGGTTCCTGACCCACATCATTGGAGACCCTTGGACTATGTTTAATTGAACTTTACCAGACTCTATCTTACTCTTTTCTTATGTTATTCCCTTTATCCTGTATCTGTGCACTGTGAATGGCTTGATTGTAATCATGCATTGTCTTTTCACTGACTGGATGGCATGCAACAAAAATGTTTTTCACTATACTTTGGTACACGTAACAATAATAAATTAAACTAAATTAAAACTTCCCCTTAGCCTTCAATTGCCCAATCTATGGCTATCACGTTGCAAACTCCGAGCATGACAAATCATTAAACTGGCATACCTTCCTGAACATGTGTAATTGAAGTACTTCCTCTATCAGTTCTAACCAGGTTGTGGAAATTGAAGAGGTTACATACAACAGAGGAGAAGGTGGGGATGAAGCAAGAGACGGATTTTAACACAATGGTGAGAATCTTGTTTGTGTCTTTGCTTCATCACAGTACGGCAGAAGTATGTAGTTCAGTTTAGTTTATTATTGTCATGTGTACAGAGGTACAGTGAAAGGCTTTTTTTGTTGCATGCCTAGTGTGATGTGTTTCATGTATGGGTCTTTCTGATGTTGTTTCTGTTTGGATCTCAAATTATCTTCACAGTGTGTGAAATATGTTAATATCCAATTAGTGCCCTCTCCTCGACTTTCCGGTGTAATGGAAAGACTGGTATAAAATTTTAATCAAGCATCATCATCTGTTAGCAAGATCATTATCAGTTTAAACAAGAAGCCAAAATGACATTTCCTGCTCAAAATCTGCATGTTGTGTCAAGATATCATATTTGACCCACAATAGCCACAGTAGCAAGTATTTGCCCAACAGAAAAAGAAGCATTAAAGTATTTTGAAATGTGTAGGAAGGACTGCAGATGCTGATTTTAACCAAAGATAGACACAAAATGCAGGATAGTAAAGTAGTAAAGTAAACTTTATTGTCAATTCAAATAATGCAACAAGTAGTTACACAGAGGATTGAAATTGCGTTTCCCCATACTCCAAATGTGCAAGTAATATTTATAACACAGACAGACTATATACCAATAAAAATAGACATTATATAAAATATTCACAATGTGCCAGAGTGCAGTAAAATTTTGAGGTATGTTATTAAGGTGCAATAATAAAAGATGCAATATAGAAAAATGCAAACGGCATACTGCAGACATTGAATTAAAGTTATTTTGACAGTCAATTGGTCTTAGTTTGTGTAATGTTCATGAAATTTTCTTGAGTGTGTTGAGTAGTCTGATGGCCTGAGGGTAAAAAGCTGTTTTTGAATCTGGTAGTTTTGCTCCGCATGCTGCGGTAGCGCTTGCCGGATGGTAGGAGGGTGAACAGTTTGTGTGCTGGGTGGGTGGTGTCTTTGATGATATTGGTTGCTCTCTTGCAACAGCGAGATGGGTATAAGTCCTGGATTGCTGGTTGGGGTGATTTGGTGATCTTCTCCGCTGTCCTCACCACTCTCTGTAGTAACTCAGTGGGACAGGCAGCATCTCTGGAGAGAAGGAATGGATGACATTTTGGGTCGAGACCCTTTTTCAGACAAGTATATTGGTCCATATGAATGCAATACTTTCTGTCTAGTTCAGAACAATAAATCGAATCAAGGATTATTAAGAGAAGGTCGGGAGGGTTTTATTGTCATATGTCCAAAACAGAACAATTAAATTCTAATTTGCGGCATCTCAAGAGATATGTATACATTATACTCAATAGACACCATAGTAAACAATAAAAATAAGTTCAATATATAAATTAACAAACAATATAGTTTTAAAAAAAAAAAGCAAAGCCTCAATTTAAGAATATGGAGTAGGCCATTAAGGACTGAAAAGCCTTTTCACCCAGAGAGTTGTGGATTTGTGAAATTCTCTCCCACAGAAGGCAGTGGAGGCCAATTAACTGGATGCATTCAAGAGAGAGTTATATATAGCTCTTAGGACTAATGGAATCAAGGGATATGGGGAGAAAGCAGGAACGGGGTACTTATACTGGATGATCAGCTGAGATCGTAACGAATGGGGGTGCTGGCTCGAAGGGGTGAATGGCCTACTGCTGCACGTATTTTCTATGCTTCTATGTTTAATTCCCTTGGCGAATCAAGGTAGGTCATAGTTTGGGGTATAGCTGAAGTTTGTAGTGTTCAATAGCCTGATGGTTGTAAGGAAGAAGCTGCTCTGCTCCTGAACCTGGACCTTACAGATTTCAGGCTCCTATACCTTCTGCCCAATGCCAGGAATGAAATGAGAGTGCAGTCAAGGTGGTGTGGGCCCTTGAAGATGCTAGCTGCCTTTTTGAGATTGATCATATAGATCCGTTTGATGGTGAGGTGGTCAGTACCCGTGATGGACCTTTTGTAATCTTCTTCATCCTGGGCATTTGTCTTGCTGAATTAGGCCGTGATGCAACCAGTCAGTATGTTCTCTACTGTTCAACTTGAAGTTCAAGAGTATACTAAAAGCATCAAAAAGAGGAAAAAGGATATAAAGTGCTGTAGTTACTCAGTGGTTCAGGCAGCATCTCTGGAGAAGGTGAATGGGCGGCATATTGGTCAGGATCCGTCTTTTGTCCGGCAGTTGGAAGGCTCCTGGCGTGAAAAATGACCTATCCTTGTTGTGCAGAGTTGCTCCCTGACCCTCTGAGTTACTTCAGCACTTTGTGTCGTTTTTTTGTAAACCAGCATCTGCAGTTGCTTGTTTCTACATTTAACTAAAATAAGGAATTGCACATAATGCAGAAACATGTGAGGTATTGCATTTTGGAAAGTCTAACATGGGCGGGACCTACACTGTGCATGGTAAGGTTCTGGGGAATTGTAGAGCAAAGGGATGTTCTGCCCACCAGGAGGGGGGAGAAGCTGGAATGACTGAGATGGGAATGGTTGATGGGAAGGAGGCTACTTTGTGTGATGGACAGGTGTGCGTTCACAACTCCCTGGTATTTCTTGTGTCTTGGGCAGGGCAGTTGTCATATTAAGATCCAATGCATCTTGATGGTATGCTTTTAATGGTGCATCTGCAATAATTGGTATGTCATTGGAGCCATGCCAAATTTCCTTAGCCTTCTGATAAGTAGAGGCATAGATGTACTTTCTTGTCTATGGCATCACTCTGGTTGGACCAGTACAAATTGTTCATAATGTCTACACTTAGGAACATGTAGCTCTGTTTTCCGAGGATAGGTGATAATAGGGAGTCGAGGTTGTAATTAAATCTCCAGAATCTTATTGAAGCAAAGCAGCCTATTCCTGCTCCTAATTTGTATTTTTTTATGCACCACTTTGAAGTGGAAATATATGTGGTCCCTTCACTATCATCGGGTCTAATACCTGAAACTCCCTAACCAACAGCTTGTTGATGATTCGGGCGGCACAGTGGCACAACTGTTGGAGCTGTTGCCACACAGAGCCAGAGACTCTGGTTCGATCCTGACCTCGGGTTTCCTTCTACATCCGCAAGTCGTTTGGTTTTATACGTTAATTAGTCTCCGTAAAGTACCCCTGGTATGTTGATATTGGATGAGAAAGCAGGATAACGTAGAACTAGTGTGAATGGGTGATCAACGACCAGCATGGACTCGGTGGGCCAAAGGGCCTGTCTCCATTCTGCATCTCTAAACTAAACAGCTCATTGTGAGTAACTTCACCTGAATAATGGTGGCAATTTAAGATGGCAACTCACAATCACCTTTACAAGGATAGTTAGGTATAGAAAATAAATGCTGATCTTGCCATGAATATCCCTATCCTAAAAAATGTTTACAAAGTCTCACCGTCTATAATCTGAGTTTCTATACGTCTGTATCTTCTGCACTGTATCTGCATTCTCAGTGTTGTGTCTAGGCTGTTTGTTTGACTATAGTATGAAATGCTGTACAGATTTGTACAAATGGTTTATTTCGGTAGTTTTATACTGACCGATAGTCAGAGCTTTTTTACTGCAGTGTTGCAATGCAGGGAACTCTGCAATGCAGGGAATGGTTAACTTTGTGACACAGCACTTACAGACTTTAAAGAACTGTTGAAAAGCACACAAAGTGTTGGAGTAACTCAGGAGGTCAGGCAGCATCTCTGGAAAACATGGATAGGTGACGTTTTGTAACCTGAAACATCACCTATCTATATGCTGCAGGGATGCTGACTGACCTGCTGAGTTATTCCATTATTATGTGGCTTTCCTTGGTAAACAAGCATCTGCAGCTCCTTGTTTCTTCATTAAAAGAACAGTTCACTTTACAACCATTCCGACAGCCTCCGCTCATTGCTATAAGCAGATCATCTCCTATGTAGGAAGCTGTTGGTTGTCCACTATTACTGCTCTAACTCATATTTGACATCTGCACATCTGCATTCAAGCATAGAAGCCTGAGGTGGTCTGTGTGGTCTTCAGCTCTCTTGCCCCCTGTTCCTCACTACTTTAGACTATAGAGCTACAGTGCGGAAACAGGCCCACCAAGCCCGCACCCACCAGCATATACCTGCACTATCGTACACTGTAGGGACAATTTATAATTTTACCATGGCCAATTAACCTATAAACCTGTATGTCTTTGGAGTGTAGGAGGAAACCTCCTCCTCTATCAGCTTGTTCCATATGCCCACCATCCTCAGTGTGAAAAACTTTATCCCTCGGGTTCCTATTAAATCTACCTCTCACCTTAAATCTATGTCCTCTGTTGCTTTATTCCCCAACATCGGGTAAAAGACCCATCTGTCCCCTTCATGATCTTACACATCTCTATTAGATCAACCCTCATTCCCCTGTGCTACAAGGAATAAAGTCCTGGCATGCTCAACCTTTCCTTAGAGTTCAGGCCCTCAATTCCTAGCAACATCCTCATGAATCTTCTCGGCACCCTTCCCAGCTTAACAACATATTTCTTATGTAGGATGGAACTGCAGATACTGGTTTAAATCGAAGATAGGCACAACATGCTGGAGTAACTCAGCAGGAGAGGCAGAATCTCTGGAGAGAAGGAATGGGTGACGTTTCGGGTCAAGACCCTTCTTAAAGCAGGGTGACCAAAACTGAACACAATAATCCAAATGCGGCCTCACCAATGTCTTGTATAACTGAAACATAACATCCCAACTTCTGCACTCAATACCCTGACAGATGATGGGCAATGTTCCAAAAAGCATCCTTGATCACTCTATCTAGCAATGTTACAAAATTTTGAGATTTAAAAAATTAAGTCTGCAATTTATCCCATCAGATAAAGCATAACAATAAGTTTAATTTGACACCTAATTCACTTTAATATCTCAAGTAATAAAAAAGTTATGGCCATTTTCATACTCGGAAATTAGCATCTTGTTCCCTATTGATTTTCTATGGACATAACAAAAAAGCTGTGATCGTGGACAGTCAAAAGCCCATAACCTTCTTAAAAATTAAGAGAACTGAATGAAATTTTCAGTTATCATAGATTGAAGCATTCGGAAACAAATATAAAATAATCTTACTTGGATGACCTGAAATTAAAGCATATAATTAGGTAGTTACACAATTGTAGCTAATTTCAAACTTCAATTACTAGCTCTAAACATCTATCCATTTCTTAATAAATGATTAACATTTTTAAATAGCCCAAGTGTCCAAATAATATTCACAAATAATTCACAATAAAACATGATTTTTAAATCTCATTTACATCGATTTATAGGCCAAATGGAAGGAATTTAGTGTTCATTAGCTGTAAATTAAAGTCAATTTAAATCGGTTTTCTAGTGGGTTCCTGTGAATGCGCTGGTTTAGAACGTTCACATTGCGCTGGATTTGTGCCCTCAAGTGCCCAGAAAAATTCTGCGGGATATAAAGAGCCCAAAATGAACTACTCGCTATAGAAAACTTTATATACAGGGTTATAAACAAGCCCCATTTCATGTATAAATAAGGTACATACCTTTAATTGTTTGCTTTATAAAACCCTTGGGCTGCGAGAGGTTGCAGAGTGAGAGAGTGATTTTTAAACTACTATAAATATTATACAAGGCCATAAAAACTAATAATACCTTTTGCGAAGGGGTCTTTCAGCGATTTTCCGTTAATGATTTACTAGGCTGAACATTTTCGATTGGAACAGCCTAGTAAAAATCGCGTTTTAAACCCGCCCCCTCTAAACAGCGCCAAAATCGCGGACACGGGGTAGGGCACATGCTCAGCCACGATTCAGATAGGTTTTGTAACATACCTACTCTATCTACCTGTGATGACACTTTAAAGGATACCTCATCGCTGCCCTACGATGAGTCACTGCTGAAGATACAATAGTGGTGATTAAGGGGCTTTGGGTAGGTGCATGGATATGTAGGGAATAGAGTGATATGGATCATGTGTAGGCAGTTGAGCTTAGTTTATCTGGGCATCATGTTCGGAACAGACATTGTGGCTGAAGGGCTGTACTGCTGTATGTTATGTTTACTACAGTAAAGCTCCATTAGTAAAGTTGCAAACATAGGTTATGAATAACTACACATGCACGTATTGTTCAAATACAGATGTCCGTCATCTAAGTTCACATCTTCGTTGCAAACTAGGTGAGTCTGGAAATATGGCCAACACATAATGCTAGATGCGGCTTCAGCACATCAGTAGGGATATGAGACTGATAACTGATAATGTCTTAATAACTCAATTAAGTTTTTCTCACCAAACGTTCAAAGCACCACCAAACAATATAGAATTTTTATAGGATTATAGAAATATAGGATTTTATAGGATCATAGAAATATAGGATTTTCCTTTCAATTTATTACTGTTTGATCAGTGCTTTCTTTCAAAACTTTAGAAAATAGTAAAAAGTGAAGTCAGATTGTTGAGTAAGTCGTTTTACAACACATTTATCCTGCAACATCCGTCTGGTTAGTTTCAACATTCATACGTGTGTGTCAACTCCCCTTTAATCTGGCAAGACTTCCCTTTACTCTGATCATTTTTTTTTTGGGGGGGGGGGGGTTAATTAAACTCTTTTAGCTTAATTAACTCAAGAACTGCAAAAAATATTGAGCATCCACACTCACAAAGAATGCAAGCATGTGGGAAGTGGGGATGGAGCACAAACATAAGGGTTGGGTAACCCCTTCTCAATGAAACATTGCTGTTCCAAACAGGAGTTTTGTTTCAAAATACAGTCCCTACCTTCCTGTATGAAATTCACTTTGATCTACATTTTGTGGGAGTGCAGGTGGCCAACCATAATGCACTCTGGGATTCTGTTGGACTGTGAATGAGATGATAACCTATACTTAATTGAGCTGTCTTGTACGGTCCACAACCATGCACTGCCAGCAAAGATCACTGGAACATGGAGACAAACTCCACCCTGAGCCTTGAGTACAAAGTCTGATGTAGTAAGGACAAGGTTTTTCTTTCAGATGTTTCATTGATATTTACACTGCCTTAGAACATAGAATGTAGAGCAATATAGCAGAGGAACAGGCCCTTCAGCCTTCAATGTCCATGGCAAACATGGTTATTATTTATTATTGCATATACATGTTTAATTCTTTTTTTGCAAACATTTCATTAAATAGGGTTAGTGTAAATGAGCAAAAAGGTAGGTGTTGACATAGTGGGATGAAGGGCCATATGACTTAGAAGAATCAGGGTGAAGTGGATGGCCATTTGAGAGAGAGCAGGGGATGGGATTTCTCTCAAGAATCAGTATAGGCTTGATGGGCTAAATAGCTTCCTCCTATGTTGAAAGAAGATGTGAGAAAGATCAGAATTCCACTTTTTACTGAGAAAGATGTAGGATCACAAAATGAGATTAAACATGGGGAAATTGTCCATAATGACAGCATTAATTCGATGTTGTTATAAATAACTCATGGATAATACTGCTCTTTCTCAACAACTCTGTGGTATTTCACATTCAAATATTAATCTAATTCCCCTCCGAAGGTTGTTAATGCAATTTGAATCCACCTCCTTCCCTTTAAGGCATTGCATTCCAGATTATAACTTGTCTGCATCTTTTGGCATAATTCCATGTTTTAATTACTAATGTTGATGTTATTGGAAATAGCTTCTTTCTATTAACAGAAGCTCTCTTGATTTTGGTGATCCCATGTGGTTTTCTTTTCTTGGTAAAAAGGGCTATGAAGCACAACCAAGTTTCCCCAAGCTTTCTTATTAGATTACATTCCAGTAAATCTCTTGTTTGTCTCCATCGAACGCCAACATTTGGGTGTTGTTTTGTTTGAACAGTTTTGTGAATGTGACCTAATACCTTCAAAGATTTCTGTCACTCTTCCTGATCTTCCTTTAAAATTGTTAAATATCACATGCTTAATTGTTCAGCAATTGGCAACATGTCCAGGCTTTCTGCCTATCCAAACATTTTAGAGGGATATTGCTCAATGCGGGCAAATAGGACTAGATAGACAGGGCATTTTGAATAGTCTTGGTAAGTTGGCCCAAAGGGCCTGTTTCCATGCTGAATTACTCCATGAGCTGCCGATACCTGCATTTGTCAAGCGGCCTCTTGCAGTATGTAGGTCCAGGCTTCATATGACGGATTTTGAAACCTACAGTCCTTTTAATACTAAGGGCAGCATAGTGGCGCAGTAGCAGAGTTGCTGCATTATAGCACCTGAGACCCATGTTTGATCGTGACTATGGGTGCTGTCTGTATGGGGTTTGTACGTTCTCAATTTGACCGCGTGGGCTTTCTCCAGGAGCAGAGTTAGACACAAATTGCTGGAGTAACTCAACGGCTCAGGCAGCACCTTTGGCGAAAATGGATGGGTGACGTTTGGCTTGGGACCCTTCTTCAGAGTTCTTTTCTCCGGGAGGTCCGATTTCCTTCCACATTCCAAAGACGTACAGATTTGTAGCTTACTTGGCTTCTGTAAAATTGTAAATTGTCCCTAATGTGCAGGATTGTGCTAGTGTACGGGATGATCGCTGGTTGGCACGGACTCGGTGGTCTGAAGGATCTACTTCCATGCTGCATCTCTAAATTAAATTAAACTACATTAAATTTTTTAAATATGTCTGAAAATGAAATAGATCCGTATCCATATATCAAATGAATAATTAAATGCATTTAAATAAAGTAAAACGTACTTAATCATTGTTTTCCGCAGGGTTGGTGACCACGTTCAAATGAACGAGTTTGCCAGTTGTACGTTGACCCCTTCTGGTGTAAAGCTGAGGGTTGGATGCAACATACATCCAGAACCTCTCTCAGAAGGTCTGTGCCCAGAGATGGAACAGATTTTCAGATGTTAAACTTGCACTTGCAAAAATCCAGGACATCAATTGGCCTAAATACGAATACAATTCAGGGAGACACACACGCATGCACGCACACACACGCACGCACACATACACACACGCACACATACACACACACACACACACACACACACACACACACACACACACACACACACACACACACACAGGGAGACACAGCAGGGCTGCCAACATTGGGTGAGAGTTGGGAGTGAGAAATTGCGAGACCGAGACCAAGACCGAGGGAGTATAACGACCGGGGGGGGGGGGGGGGGGGGGGGGGGGGGGGGAGGGGGGGGGGTGTCCCCCTCTGCCATTGGTATGGAACATTTGCATTTTTCAGCTTGAAATTGTGCAATATGGTGCATACTGTAGCGAGTCTTTTAACTTACACTTTAATGTAATATATATGCTTTAAATTGGATTGGAGCATTTTTGAAAGGGGGGAGGCTGTGCGATCACTGATCACTGGCCTTGGGGGTACCTGGTGAGGGAGTGGAGCAACCGAGTGGGGAGAGGGTGTGGAAGAAGGATGTTCCCCCTCCCAGGGTAGGAACCTTTTGAAATTTGATGGTACAACACTCCCTCGCAATTTCTCACTCTCAACTCTCACCCAATGTTGGCAGCCCTGGTTCATATATCTGGGCATAAAACACTTTATCACTGTGGCAGACTTCATATTGTGCGATCTTTGCAAATAACTAAATTTGGCATGAATACAAAACACAGTGATAATTTGGCTGAGCAAAAAATATATATCTAATTTCCAGTTACTGGTCTCTGTGCTGTTGGATGAAAAGTGTTCCAGATTGTGTAGGAACATTGTGGTTAAATTATTGGACCAAAAATCCACAATCCAAAACTAATGAGCAAAATGTGGACATGAACTAGAAAGTCACAATGGAAGAGGGGAACTTAAATGCAGTTAATTCAATAAATCTATCAGTAATGCTGATCATGAAACAATCAGTAAGGTGTAACGAGTACAGTGAAGAGATGTTGCCAGTAGTAAGGGGCTTGAGTAATATAGAGAAGTTGGGCAGGCTAGTTCTTTTATATATTGGAGGCCACATTGGAAGCACCAAACACACATGATGAGGTTAGAGGAGATGCATCTGAATCTTTGCAGCTGCCTGACCCGCTGAGTAATCCAGCACCTTGTGCACTTTTAACATTATCTGGGATGTAGATGTCCAATATTAGGCAGAACGTTACAATGGGAGCAGCATTTCAAAGAAGGGAGAAGAAGTGATTATATATTCTACATTATGAAAACCTTTTAAATCGGAAAGTTGTTTTGAATGAGAACCTATTTAAGACAAGCGACTCTCAAAGCTAGATCCATCCTGATCCATGAATGTTGTTGGGTGAAGAAGAATTGTAATGGGATGTACAAGAGTGAGAGAATCGAATGATATTAAAGATAGACACAAAGTGCTAGAGTAACTCTGTGGGCCAGGCAGCATCTCTGGAGAAATGGATGGGTGACGTTACAGGTTGGGACCCTTCTTTGGAATCTAATTATTAATGTCCATGGTAAAGATGAGTGAATGCGAGCCTGGAAACTGAAGGTTTTTCAAGTGTTGAACGACATGCAATGTGTCAGGGATATAGGTGGGAAGGGATTGGACAAGGGCGGGTGGGGGGGGGGGGGGGGGGGGTAGCAGTCCATATACCTTGATATAATCAAGGTATATGGACGTGAGATATGGGATGATATTAGATGATTTGCATGTGTTAAACCACTGAGCATCATTCTTAGCAGATCGTGGAAGCTGACTGTGATGTCAGTCTTTTCTGATGTGGAACAAAGGATAATGACAAAATCCTTCTGGCAGACTTTAATTTGTTCAAGAATCAATGGACAGAAGGCCTAATTGTGAATATTACTGAGGGTCAGGTTATGTGCCTTGGAAATAACTGAGTCTTTCGGGTCTAACCACCATTGGGAATAGACACTGTGCCTCACAAATTCTCATAGTTCAAATGTCAAAGATTTAATCCTATGTAGGAAGGAACTGCAGATGTTGGTTTAAACTGAGGACAGACATAAAAAACCTGGAGTAACTCAGCGGGACAGGCAGCATTACTGGAGAGAAGCAATGGTTTCGGAACTGAAGAAGGGTCTTGATCCTAAACGTCACCCTCCCCTTCTCTCCAGAGATGTTGCCTGTATATAGTCGCCCATAAAGGGTGCTTACAGTTACAAAGTATCCGCGCCAGGTCCCCCTTTGTTCTCCATCCCTCTTCTGTGTCCTCCATTCTTCTTCTTCAAATTTCCAATAAATCAACTTTATTTTAGCTTTAGCTCCGCCCTCCGGTTATAAATAAATCTGTTGAGGGGAGAGGTTCTCATTCAACCATCTTCCTTTGTGTGCGAATGACTCCAGCCAATGGTGTGTTTTCTCCTTTTGTACCCATTATCTTTAGTTTACCACACTTGGTCAAGTGTTGCCTTGGTGTCCATGGTAGTCATTCTCAACTCATCTGTAGAATTCCCTTTGGTCCACATTTAAAAAAGCTGAGCCACTTTTATGATGAACATCACCGTTTAAAACTAGAGGATTCTAAAACTAGAGAGTATAGCCTTAAGGTGAAAGGGGAAAGCCATAAGAGGGACTTTGGGGCAACCTTTTTCACTTTTAAAGTACTTACTATCTGGATTGAGCTGTCACTGGATACTATAGAAGTTGATACATTTATGACATTTAAAAGACATTTGGACTGATATATGAATAGGAAAGGTTTGGAGGGTCTGAGGACAAATGCAGGCAAATGGGACTAGCCCAGTATGGTGTCCACAGATAAGGTGGGCCGAAGGGCCTAGGTCTGTGCTGTACGGCATTATTTTTAACATTTGGGAGCATTTTCCTGTGTTGAGGAAACCCTTTTTCATTATCTTTAACCACCCTCCCAAAACAGTATGTCTCTACCTGAATATCCTATTTGAATTACAGCCTTGGTATATAAACATATCCTTTTGCATCAGTGTTTATTATTTACTTTTCATATTTCAAAATACTTTTGAGCCTAAAAAAAACTACAGATAATAATTTGAATTTTACACTGCAAATAAACTAGCCAAATTGAAATTTAGCCTTAAGAAAGTTGAATGGTCGTGTTATTTAATACGATTTTGAATTGCAGTTATCCATAAAATTACTTTAAAGTTTCCACACATAGTAATCGAGAGATGCAGCATGGTGACAGGTTATTCTGCTCACTGAGTCTGTGCCATCAACTACCCTTTTAAACTAATCCTACATTAATCCCATTTTGTTAATTTTCCCCACATTCTTATCGACTCCCCCTAAAATCTACCCATCCTTCACAATATGGGCAATTTGACTTTTGCCATTAATCGACCAACCCACATGTTTTTGGGATGTGGGAGGAAATCGGAGCACCTGGAGGAAATCCACACAGTCACAGGAAGAACGTCCACATTCACAAAAACAACATCTGAGGTCAGGATTGAAGTTGGTTCACTGGCGTTGCAAGGCAGCAGCTCAACCAGCTGTGTCACTATGTCATCATGTACAGCAAATAAATAGCAAATAGCAAGTTGTTAAATACTAATTTCTGCATCGCTTGACAGTGTTGTTGGACATCGTAAATAGCACATGAAAAGTACAAATGCTAAACTTTTTTATTGTCATAATCTGTTAAAGAAACATCAATGCAGAGGGCTGTAGATTTTGTTATTCCTTTTCATTGTTCTGCAATCACATTGTGCCTTTAACATGTACAAATACACCCATTATTAGTTTACTATGTGGTCTTATCCTATTCCCAAAGTATTTTCCTTCATTTTTTTTCTCCATTTTGTTCTTATTTTCCCTATAACCATCATGATTGCATTATATTCATCAAAGTTACTGGGAGAAGGTCGGAGAATGGGGATGAGATGGAAAAATAGATCAGTCATGATCGAATGGCAGAACAGACTTGATGGGCCGAATGGCCAAATTCTACTCCTATGTCTTATGATTTTACGATTTACTGTTATATTCCACAGCTTTTAGTTTAGTGAGACAGTGTGGAAACAGGCGCTTCATTCCATTGTGTCCACGCCGATCAGCGCTCTCTGCACATTAACACTATCCCACACACACTAGGAGCAATTAACAATTTAATCATGCCAATTAACCTACACACATGTACATCTTTGGAGTGTGGGAGGAAGCCGGATCACCCGGGGAAAACCCAAACAGGTCACAGGGAGAACATACAAACTCCGTACAGACAAGCACCCTTGGTCAGGATTGAACGCGGGTCTCTGGCGCTGTCAGGCAGTAACTCTACCGCTGCGCCACCATGTCACCCATATCTGGTATCATTAACTTTTGTTCACTTTTTGTTTATGCTAACTGCATAATTTTTTTAATCTTCCCTAATTGTTTATACTGATCTGCTAGGAGAAATAGCCCTTTCAGTCACTCCAACAATGCATTGAAAAAGGACATTCAGAAAGATGATTCTTACAGAATGGATTTTTCATTTTACATTGACAGGCATATAGAAATAAAGTGTTCTCTTGAGTCATACCATCTAGAAATAGATCCTTCAGCCTCAGTTGCCTCCATCATACTCATCAGAAATATCTTGCATGCACTGAGCTTTACATAAACAGACAAAGCTATAGCAATTGATTTGTATTGGTTGAGAATGGATTATTCATTGGGGAACTGGTAAAACTTGGTGCTTTTATGGAGTTAAATGGGTCAGATAAAATTCCAAACAGTCAGGCAGAATCTTGAGCAGAACACAAAGTGCTGGAGTAACTCAGCAGATGCTGCAAAACAGAAATAAAAATGGAAAATGATATTCACCTCTACAGTAGTATTCTTCCTGCCCCTCCTCCCCTTAATATTCCCTTCGAGACACTCTTTCCTACTCTCTCTACCTGACACTATCTTTCTCTCTCACATACACTGACATAGTCATCACGGACACACTTTGTTCACTGACACATCGATCCTTCCCTCGCATATACTGCACAATAAACGTCTCTCTCTGTAAGTCACTGGCACAATCTAGCTCTCTCACTGACACACTGCACCTTTCCCTCACACACTGGCACATTTCACCTTTCTCTCTCATACTCTAACACACTCCATCTCTTTCCCCTATTTCCCTATTTACTGACACACTTTGAGTCTGAAGAAGGGTTTCGGCCCAAAACGTCGCCTATTTCCTTCGCTCCATAGATGCTGCTGCATCCGCTGAGTTTCTCCAGCATTTTTGTGTACCTATGTCCCATACTCTGTCTCGTTTCAAAAACCTGTTTTTGAACTAGAAAGCACAGATTACAATTTTTACAAACCAGCCTTGAAGAAGGATCTCAAACTGAAATGTAGACAATTCCTACACCCTACCCAAAAGTACTGCTTCACCCCTGAGTTTCTTCAACAGTTTGTTCTTTAGCTATTTACTATGCCTGAAGTTGGATGACATTTTAAACTTGTTGATAGACACAAAATGCTGGAGTAAGTCAGCGGGTCAGGCAACAACTCTGGAGAAAACAAATAGGTGTCATTTCGGGTCAAGACGTCTTCTTCAGACTGAGTCGGGAGAGGGGAACTTGAGGTATGAAAAGGTACAGGACAAATCAGAGCTGATGATGCAGAATAGGTGGAGCCCACAATGGTCCATTGCTGGCTGGTGAAGAGGTGCTAATGAAGGGATATGAACAGTGAAACTAGCAAGACAACTCAGTTAGGGGAGAGATGGAGAGAGAGGGAATGCAAGGGTTACTTGAACTTAGAGAAATCAATATTCACATTGTTGGGTTGTAAGCTGTCCAAGCTTGGTTTTAAACTTGTTGGTAGATAGATAAATGTAGAAGCTACTGCAAAACCGTCCCCTGACAATTTACCTTTAGCTAAAATTTAAGTCGAAATCCATTTGATTTATCCAAAATAGATTTAGACTCAGAGACCATGTGCAATTATCCCGCTGTCTGTGTGAATGACATTTAGAATTGGTTCCTTCTCCACTGAAACATTTAGATTACTCATAAAGCATGAACAGTAATAGTTGATTATCAGCGTTGTCAAAACGTATTGTTATACCAGTTCACAATGGTGCTTTAGCAGTGCTCAAGTGCCAAAGGAAAATTTACTGTCACTTCTGACCTCACCGATGGTTGAGGTTTCCCACAGACAATCACTTGTCTGCTCAGGATCCACGTGCCTACGGTAGTAGGAAAGGTCACCATTATAAAATAATGAGAGGTCATGACATGCAAGGATTACTGCTGCAGATGAAGCATGTGAAGTAATTTTGTTGTCAGTCATTAATTTGCCAGGCTAGATATTTTGTCGCTGCTCAAACATGGTGACACTTGTGTACAGCCTAGGTGAGATCTGCTATATGAGTTTGCCAGGTTGTATGCAAAACAAAACATTTCATTGGACCTGAAATTATATTTCACTGTACATTTCAATGTGACAATAAAATATAATTGAATCACAAAGTTTACAGAGGAGAATTTAATCAATGGTGACTGTGAGGCGATAGATGTTGGTGCCTTTATTCACTTCTTCGCTTAACATCTCCATTAGCAGGCAGAAACAATGAACTGCAGCTGCTGGCTTACCAAAAATAAAAGTGCTGCAGTAACTCAGCAGGTCAGGTAGCATCCCTGGGAAACAGGGATAGGTGACTTTTCAGGTCAGGACTCTTCCCTAATTAGGCCTTGGTGGAGCAAGTGCAAGTGTTTGGCAAAACAGTAGGCGAGGCTATGCTTGGTTTTGCCAATGTACAGGAGGCTACATTGGGAACACTGAACGCAGTAGGTGAGGTTAGAGCACATGAACTTCTCCCACACTTGGACGGACTGCTGTGGTCCCTGGATGGAGGCAAGGGAGGAGGTATAGGGAAGGGTCCCAACCTGAAACGTCACCTATCCATGTTCCCCAGGAATAATGTCTGACCTGCTGAGTTACTCCAGCACTTTATAGCTCTTTTAGCAGACAACCTTACACCTGCCCTGACATTTCAAGTAACACTGTGTTACCCAAAGGTACTTTACATGAAGATTTCCAATTTATACATAAAAATATTTAAGTTTGCATAATGATGCTGGGCTGATATTACATGTATTGTACTGAGGACAAACTACAGGAAAACTGGAGAAGGCATTAATTGTGAAAGAAGTTTAATGCAGTTGTAATTTATTTTAGTCATTTATACCAATCCTGCACCTAACATTAATAGAAACATGGAAACAGAATATATATCTGTATATATATTCACATCAGCATCATAAAATGTTGGAATGGGTCAGGCAGCATCTCTGGAGAAAAGGAATAGGTGATGTTTCATGTCATCAATCTGAAGAAGGATTCCAACCCAAAACATTAGTTCTCCAGGGATAATATCTGACCTGCTGAATTACTCCAATACTTTGTGATGGGTTCTGAGCTCTTGCAAGAATTTGACAATAGGTACCAAGATTGGCAGGCTGCTGTTGCTGTCTTGTTTATTCATGTTGAGTTCTTCACAGTGGTTGGGTTTTGACAGCTTCAGACTCGACCAAGCCTCAGAGCAGCAAATTTGTACAACACCAGGTCACACACAGCTGTTTCAAAATAACTGAAATTAAACAATGAGGCAAGAAGGTCTAGAGTCAAAGATTCAAAAGGGCAAAACTGATCTGGAGGTGTAGAGTCCGGGACCAATTGACGGGGACATAAGATCAAATCCTATCATGGACCATTTAGATCAAGTTTGCAGTAAATGAGAAAAGGATTATTAGTAGATTTAGAGGGTAATAGAGAGATACAGCAGAGGAAACAGCCCTTTAGCCCATCAAGTCCACACCAACTATCAACTATGCATTTACTATATTACTCCTATATTAATCCCATTTTTATTCTACCAATGTTCTCATTCACACCCACCAGATTCTACCATTCCAAAACATAGAAACATAGAAAATAGGTGCAGGAGTAGGTAATTTGGCCCTTTGAGCCAGCACCACCATTCAATATGACCATGGCTGATCATCCAAAATCAGTACCCCCGTTCCTGCTTTTTTCCACATATCCCTTAATTCCGTTAGCCCTAAGAGCTAAATCTAACTCTCTCTTTGGTGAACATCCAGTGAATTGGCCTCCACTGCCTTCTGTGGCAGAGAACTACACAGATTCACAAATCTCTGGGTGAAAAAATGTTTCCTCATCTCAGTCCAAAATGGCCTACCCTTTATTCTTAAACTGTGACTGGGTTTAAACCACGGATTGGGAACAATTTGCAGTGACCAATTAACCTAGCAAACAAAATGCCTTTGGGATGTGGGAGGAAACTGGGACACACAGAGGAAATACCCACAGTCACTGGGAGAATGTGCAAACTCGACACACATCAGAATTTGAAATCAGTATTGAACCCAGGTCTCTGGTGCTGTGAGGAAAACAGTTCTACTACCTCTGCCATTGTGCTGAAATTGAAAAGACCAGATGCCCGAAGAATCGATGTTCTTGAGAGAGTATAATCTACAACCTTTTCCCCCTCTGATTTATGATGACTCTTAACTGCCTCTCAATGTAACCCAATAAGACACTTGGGGCAGGGGCTTTGAAGGATGGAGAATGGACACTGGCCTTGCCACCTTTAAATTAGTTAAGCTCGGAAACAGGGCCTTCGGCCCACCGAGTCCACGCCGACCAGCAATCATCCCAAGCATTAGCACTATCCTACACACTCAGGACAATTTACAATTTACAGAAGCTAATTAACCTACAAAGCTGTGCGTCTTTGGAGTATTGAAGGAAACCAGAGCAGCACCTGGAGAAAACCCACGTGGTCGCAGGGAGAACGTACATACTCTGTACAGACAGCACCCATAGTCAGGATCGAACCCAGGTCTCTGGCGCTGTAAGGCAGCAACTCTATTGGACACCACTGTGCTGTTCCTAAATCCCATGATTGTAAAGAGATATCTGTCACCAGAAAAAAAACAAGGATGAAATAATTGGCAGGAAAGGCTGGAGGAGATGATAAGAATTCATCACACTATGAGATATGGGATCTAAATATGCTATCTGAAAGGGTGATTAAAGCCGAACCTATGATAACTTGTCAACAGGAAGTTGGATGTCTGAATAAAAGAAAAACACATTCATGAGAGAAAACTCTTTCAAAGAGTCGCCATGTGTGACACAGTGGTGCGGGTATTAATCATAGAGCAAAAACAAACTCCCGGAGGCTCAGTCATCTCGGGGAGAGGGGAAGTCAATTTCCTGAATGAGGAGTATATTTCAAAATGGACATTTTGCAGATGCCAAATACCAGAGGGCATAGGTTTAAGATGAGAGTGGAAAAGTTTTAATGGAGATTGATGTGGCAGGTTTTTGTTACACAGGGTGCGGTAGATGCCTGGAATGCACAGTCAGGGGAAGTGGTGGAAGTAGAGACTGTATCTTAGCAAGGTTTGAGAGGAATTTAGACCAACACATGAAGAGGTAGCTGTACAGTTTAACTTGATGTGGACCACATGCAGACAGGAGCTATGATTTTACACACGTGCAGGCAGATGCACAGTTTAGATTGGCACGTGGTCAGCACAGATACCTTTGGCCTAAAGGCACGGTACTCTGCTGTACTGTTCAATGTTCTATGTCAGACACCTGAGATTGGAAAGTTTCTTCTTGAGGAAAGATGCGGCAGAGATGGGAAAACTGAGAGAACGGAGTGGTGTCCACACAGCGAACAGGATGGGAGGTGATGTAGTTGAGGTAGCTGTTTGGTCCCACCCATATTGTCTCCTGTCAGAATGGCATCTCTTTCTCTCAGATAGGCACAAAGTGCTGGAGTACTTTGGGGGTGAAGGGTGGGGAGTCATCATTTTTACTTGTCATATGAGTTGGAACAAAGAAATCCTTACTTACCTCAGCTTTACATGTACATTAGATGTACCAATTACATTTTTAAATATGCAATAAATAATCAGTTATTCTATGTAAGCCAATAATGAGAGGGTGTTGTAATGAAATTTGAAATGATAGTTTACACCAAAGAAAGACACTGAAGATAGACACAACATTTTGGATTAACTAAATGGGTCAGGCAGCATCTCTGGAGAAAAGGAATAGGTGACATTTTGAAGGTACACAAAAATGCTGGAGAAACTCAGCGGGTGCAGCAGCATCTATGGAGCGAAGGAAATAGGTGATGTTTCGGGCCGAAACCCTTCTTCAGACTGATAGGGGGTGGGGGGGGGGGGGGGGGGGGGAGAAGGAAGGAAAAAGGGAGGAGGAGGAGCCCGAGGGCAGGGGGGATGGGAGGAGACAGCTCGAGGGTTAGGGAAGGGGAGGAGACAGCAAGGGCTAGCAAAATTGGGAGAATTCAATGTTCATGCCCACGGTCGCAGGCTACCCAGGCTGAATATGAGGTGCTGTTCATGCAATTTCCGGTGTTGCTCACTCTGGCAATGGAGGAGACCCAAGAAAGAGAGGTCGGATTGAGAATGGCAGGGGAAGTTGAAGTGCTGAGCCACCGGGAGTTCAGGTAGGTTTTTGCGGACTGAGCGGAGGTGTTTGGCGAAACGATCGCCCAACCTCCGCTTAGTCTCACCGATGTAAATCAGCTGGCATCTAGAGCAGCGGATGCAGTAGATGAGGTTGGAGGAGATACAGGTGAACCTTTGTCGCACCTGGAACGACTGCTTGGGTCCTTGAATGGAGTCGAGGGGGGAGGTAAAGGGACAGGTGTTGCATTTCTTGCGGTTGCAATGGAAAGTGCCCGGGGAGGG